>NW_007729322.1:7967-14919 GCF_000696425.1 Galeopterus variegatus
TATATTGGTATGTTAACGCCAAGAGCTGGGTGATGTAATTCCAGGAAAGGAATTGAGTTAGGTCACGGGAATGGATAGTTCTGTGCATGCAGAAATGCCGAAAGTTTCATTTTCTTGGAAACCATGAGGCTTCTTGTAAAAGAGAATGGGGGAGGGGAGGGGAGGAGGTGGACAGTGCCATTTTGTACTTGGGCTTGTCTAAAATGGCACTGGTTATGTTGCAGATCTATTACTGAGGAGGGGGTCAGGAGAACTTACCACTTATAGTTGGCCTGGGACTTGTGATTGGCATCTGAAGTTGGGGCAGACTTGTGGGACCCAACCCATAAATCTGTGGAATCTGACGCTAACTCCAGTTAGTGTCAAAATTGAATTGTTGGACATCGAAGCTGGTATCTGGAGAACTGGAGAATTGGTTGTTAGTACTGGAAAACACCCCAGAACTTCACATCCATTAAGATGGCTATTATAAAAAATAAAACAAAAAGGAAAATAACAAGTGTTTGCAAGGATGTGGAGAAATTGAAACATGAAATGGTGCCTCTGTGGAAAATAATTTGTCTATTCTTCAAAAAGTTAAATATAGAATTACCATATCATCCAGCAATTATACTTCTAGGTACATAACCAATAGAATTGAAAGCAAGGACTCATATATTTGTGCACCAATGTTCATAAAGCATTATTCTTAATAGCCAAAAGGCAGAAACAATCTAAATGTTAATCAAAAGATAAATGAATAAACAAAATATGGTATATACATACGATAGAATATTATTCAGCCTTAAAAGGGAATGAAATTCTGATATGTGCTACAACATGGATGAATCTTAAAAACAAAAGGACAAATATTGTATGATTCCACTTATATGAGGTACCAAGAATATACAAATTCATACAAAGTATAGTAGAAATTGCCAGAGGCTAGAAGAGATGGAAATGGAGTGGAAATTATTTTTTAATCAGCACAGAGTTTCTGTTTGAGATGATGATAAAGTTCAGGAGATGGATGGTGATGATGGTTACACAACAGTGTGAATGTTCTAAATGCCACTGAATTGTACACTTAAAAATGATTAAAATGGTCATTTTTTTTTTTTTTTAAAGATGACTGGTAAGGGGTCTCAACCCTTGACTTGGTGTTGTCAGCACCACGCTCAGCCAGTGAGCCAACCGGCCATCCCTTTATAGGATCTGAACCCGTGGCCTTGGTGTTATCAGCACCACACTCTCCGGAGTGAACCATGGGCCAGCCTTAAAATGGTCAATTTTATGTGATGTATATTTTATCACAATTTTTTTAAATGGGGGCATTACAAAGATGTTTGATTTCCTGTTTGAGGAATATAGAAATGTCTTCAAAAAGGAGACCAAGGGCCGGCCCGTGCCTCACTTGGGAGAGTGTGGTGCTGATAACACCAAGGCCACAGGTTTGGATCCCTATATAGGGGTGGCTGGTTGGCTCATTTGGGAGAGCGTGGTGCTGCCAACACCAAGTCAAGGATTAAGATCCCCTTACCAGTCATCCTTAAAAAAAAAAGAGCCCAGAGGTTGATTCTAGATGAAACTAGATGAAAGAAACCGTATTTTATAATCTAGTTGCAGTCTACATGCTATTCTTTCTGTTCCGAAAATAATAATACTAACTTAGAGATGTAAATGGTTTTTCTAGAGACCATTTAAGAGATATAGAGAGAACAGAAATACCTTGCTTTATATTTTAAGTGTGTTCCTGAAATATAATTTAGGGGAAAACTTAGTTAGTGTAGTACCTAAGAGTGCCCTGAGGATTAGCTGTGTGATTTGGGGTGTAAATGTTATATTTCATTGTCTCGGTTTCTTCACTGTAAAATAAGGATGATAAAAGTACTGATCTCATTTGGTTGTTGATTGGATTCAATAAATTAACATAGAAAAATGCTTNAGTTTCTTCACTGTAAAATGAGGATGATAAAAGTACTGATCTAGGGTCGGCTTTAGCTCAAGCGGTTACTTCCTCAAGCCAGACTTCATTCTGCCTAAAAGTACTGATCTCATTTGGTTGTTGATTGGATTCAATAAATTAACATAGAAAAATGCTTAAAACAGTGCTTGGTGCAAAGTAATTACTCTGTAAGCATTAGCTGCTGCTCTTGCCTTTATTATCACCACCACCATCATCATCATCATCCAAGGTTTAATAGTTCTATGATTTATCACCAAAGAAAGTTGTGCTGAATCCCTTAATAAGATTATTCATCTGTTTTAAAGCTATACTGTTCCCATAATTTGTTTTGTAAATATAGATTTTTATATTTTATATGATATATATTAAAAATAAAGACTTTCTAAAAATGAAATGCAATTGTGTCCATATATAATTATGAAATGTGCCTTACTTTTCTCCTCATTTTATATATGTTAACATAGAAATTTCAGTGGTTTTTATAAGGTAAATTTCAAAGATCTTTTCTGCAGTAAGTATAACACCAGAGCAGAAGGAATATTGGACTTAGAGTCAGAAAGCTTTAATTCACTTCCAACCCTCCCACTCATTGTTTTGATACTTGGATAAGTTACTAGTTTTCTGTTTCCCTATCTATATTGGGAAGGTCCCTCCCCCCGCCCCCAATATTGGGAAGTTTTTTTGTCTGCTTGTCCTACCAATTACATGAGCGAGGTGTGTTAAAATCTCCAACTATGATAGTGGATTTGCCTGTTTCTTCTTTTGGTTCCACTTTTTGCTTTTTACCTGTAATTACTTGCATTTAAATTTACAATTGTTAAGTTCAGTGGTGTGCTGGTAAATGCTTAACAACCAGCTCTCCAAGAAGGAGGAAAGAGACAATCTTTAATTTGTAGGATTTGCCAATTTGCATGGTGTAAATGCTCATACCATGGCTGACTTCAAGCTACAAATATGATATTACTGAACATGGAGATAAGAGATGCACACATTGACTCTAACAGGCTAGTCCAGGTTGGCTCCAACAAACTACTGGTTATATTATTCTGTTACACTGATTACTTTATCATTATGAAATGTCTCTTTTTTCTCTAGTAATGCTTATTACCTTAATGTCTATATTGTTTATTATTAATATAATTATACCAGATTTTTTAGTTAGTGTCTGCATGATATATCTTTGTCCATCTTTTTATTTTCAACATTTCTGCATCCTTTTATTTAGGTGTGTCTCTTGTAAGCAACACATAGTTGTATTTTTTATCTTATTTTGTTATTATTATTATTATTTTTTTTTTTTTGGTGGCTGGCTGATATAGGGATTTGAACCTGTGACCTTGATGTTACAAGGCTGCACAATTACCAACTGAGATAACCAGCCAGCCAGTTGTATTTTCATTTTTAATCCACTTTGACAATTTTGGACTTTTAGTTAGAAGATTTAGTCTGTTTACCTTTTCTTGTCCTTCTTTGGATAGATAAATATTTTTTTTTATTTCATTTTTCCTCTGTCGGCTATTAGTTATACATTATTTTTAATTTTCTCTTAGTGGCTACCCTAGATACTATGCATCCTTGACTTCAGAGAGGCTATAATAAATTACTACTATTCCACTTTCCAGACAAAAGGATGTTACAATACTTTAATTCTATTTTTCTGTCTGACATTTTGTGATATGATTCTCATGTATTTTTATTGTATATATATGTATTGAATTCTACAATATATTGTTATTCTAATATTTTTAACTGACAATATTCATTTAGTTTTATCCATGTGTTTACCCTTTTCTGTGTTTTCTTTTTTTCCTTCATTAAAACACTTTTTTTTTTTTTTTTTTTTAAGGATGACCGGTAAGGGGATCTGAACCCTTGGCTTGGTGTTGTCAGCACCACGCTCAGCCAGTGAGCAAACCGGCCATCCCTATATGGGATCCGAACCCATGGCCTTGGTGTTATCAGCACCACACTCTACCGAGTGAGCCACGGGCCGGCCCCATTAAAACACTTTTAACTGGGATTTCTTTTGCTGCAGAACCCCCTTAAATATTTCTTTTATTGTGTATCTACTGGTAACAAATTCTTTCCATTTACTGATTGTCTAAAAACTCTTCACTTTACCTGTAGGACATTTTCACTGGGTATAGAATTCCAGATTATCATTGATTTTCTTTTGAAGAGGTTACTCTATTGTCTTCAAGCTTCCAGCATTTCTGTTAAAATATCACCTTTAAGTTTTGTTTCTCCTCATTTGAAAGTATAGTTGACCCTTGAACAACATAGGTTTGAACTGGACAAGTCCACTCATAAACAGATACTTTTCAATAAATAACTGTACAGTTCTGCAAATGTATTTTCTCTTCCTTATGATTTTCTTAATAACATTTTCTTTTCTCTAGCTTACTTTATTGTAAGAATACAGTATGTAATACACTTAACGTACAAAATATGTGTTAATTGACTGCTTTTGTAATCAGTAAGGCTCTAGTTAACAGTAGTCTATTAGCAGTTAAGTTCTGGGGAAGTCAAAATCTATACCTGGATTTTCAACCACATAGCGAGGGGTGGGGGGAGGAGAGGGAGCAGAGGGGAGGGCCAGTGCCTCTAACCCCAGAGTGTTCAAGGGTAAACTGTATTGTGTCTTTTTTCTTTGCTTTTGAGACGTTTTTGTCTTTGGTTTGTAACAGTTTTACTACCATGTGTACTATTGTTTGAATGTCTCTCCAAGACTCATTGAAACTTGATTCTCGTAACAGTGTTAAGAGGGTGGGAACTCAGACTATGGTATTTGAAAGGTGAGGCCTTAGGAAGGTGATTGGATCATGAAGACTATGTCCTCATGAATAAATTAAACCATTCATGGATTAATGGGTTAATGGTTCGATGGGTTATCGGGGAGTAGACCGGGGGCTTTATAAGAAGAGGAAGAAAGCACGTGGGAATGTGTTCTTGCTCAGCCCTCACTATGTGGTACCTGCATCACCACGGGACTCTGAAGGGAGTCCCCACTAACGAGAAGGCCCTCACCAGATGTGCACCTTGACTTTGGACTTCCAGCCCCTAAAACTGTAAGAAATAAAATTAATTTTCTTTTAAATTACCCAGTTTCAGGAATTCAGTTATCAGCAACAGAAAATGGACTAATACAATGTGCTTAGGATAGATTTCTGTGTAATTATTTGCTTGAAATTCAAAGTGCTTTTTGAATCTGTGACGATCTCTCTGGGAACCTTTGCAAAATTTTTACCCAGGATTTCTTCAAATATTACTACTGCCAATTCTATTGTTCTCTCCTTCTGTTGGAGTGAGCAGGACTGAAGCCATATTGGTACCTGAAACCACATGGATGGGCTATAAAAGATTTTAAAAGGACACAGTTTTTTTCTTGGCATGCATTTCTCTGAGTTTCCTCTTTTTCCATGGCTATTTGATATTTTGAACCTTGGTTATGGGGCAAGGTGACATTATTTATAGGAATGTAAAGTTGTTTTCTAGCCAGCCTGGGGCAGCAGACTTGCACGTACTATCCAGACACTGGGAAACCAAGGAAAGCATCAATAAAACTATGCTGATTCCACCCCTCCAGCAGGACACTGAGATAACAAACAGCAAGGAAAAGAGCAGATACCAGATGAGTGTTGGTGAGACTTTGTATCCGAGACCTTGCATTGAAGCCCTCAATGCTCACGTGCCCCTCCCTCCTGCTTTTCATTTCCCATGTCCCATTCCCTCATCTCCCTCTTTAAAACCCCTCAGCAAAGGGCTGACCCCGTGGCTCACTCGGGAGAGTGCGGCGCTGGGAGTGCGGCGGCGCTCCTGCCCTGGGTTTGGATCCTATATAGGGATGGCCGGTGTGCTCACTGGCTGAGCGCGGTGCGGGCGACACCAAGCCAAGGGTTGTGATCGATCCCCTTACCGGTCACAAAAAAAGGAAAAAAAAAAAAAAAGCTCAAAAAGGAAAAAAAAAAAAAAAGCTCTCAGTAAATCTGAGTCTTTGAGATGGCTTTAGCCTGGCCATTCTCCTTCAGGTTTACCGGAGGGAGGCGTTAGCCTAACATCTCTCCTCAGGCCACGCATATTCATGAATAAAAGCTGACTTCCATTTTCACCATTTGACTTTTGGGTTCTTTATTTTTGTCTGGGGGCAGGCAGCCAGACCTGTACAGCTGGTATCAAATTTGGGGGAGCCTCAGCCAAGAGTTGAGTGGCCCCTGTAACAATTCTGAGACTTCAATTGCACATATTTTACACATATTTACTTTGTCACATGTATCTCTTATGCTCTTTGGTGTACTTTTCATCTTTTTTCTCTTTATGCTTCAGTTTATCTTTTTATTTTTACTGATTTATATTTCAGTTCACTAACCCTATTTTTGCTGGGCTCTAACATGCTATTAAACCTATCTTTGACCTCTTAGTTTTATAAATTGTAATTTTCAATTCTAATGTTTTTATGTCTTTTTTTATATATTCCAATTCCTTGGGGAAATCTTTCATCTTATTTATCACCTATTGAGCATATTAATCACAATTGACTTAAAGTCTATATCTGATTATTCCAGTTTCTTCATGTCCTAAAGGTCTACTTATATTTTCTGTATTTTTTTTAGTTTCCAGCCATTTGATCTTGTCTCCTGGCCTCTTTAATAATTTTTTGTTAAACTTCAGACATTTTATGTGAAAAATTACAGAAGCTCTGAGTGATAATAGCTCTCTTCCAAGAGGATTTAATTTCTTTTTGGCTGTCAATTGGATCAGTGATGACATAGTTTAGGACTGTGCTTAGGTCTTCTGAGAGCTGGTCTATTTCTAGTTTTTCATTACTGTTACGTAGCAGTCCTTCAGGTATCTCAACTGAAAGCCTAGGGTGGTTACAGGACCCTATTTTCCTTTGTTGGCTCCAACTCCAAGTTTCATTTTCTGTTGGGCGTCTCTGGTGGCCACATAGGACCCCAACAGGTTTTTCCTTTCCCTAGAGGGTTGGGGCCAAAGGGATTGCCCTTTTCT
>NW_007729322.1:15996-16581 GCF_000696425.1 Galeopterus variegatus
CAGGTTTTTCCTTTCCCTAGAGGGTTGGGGCCAAAGGGATTGCCCTTTTCTCCCCCCCCCCAGGACGCAGGGCGAAAAGAGATTCCAAGAGATGGGTGAGCACACACACAAACACACACACACACACACACAGCGGGGGTTCTATCAGGCAGTTCCGTTTATTGTAACACAAAAGATCATATTTATATGCTTAGCAGGCGGGGATTTCCAAGCTTAGGCCAATCCTTGAAAAGGTCAAATGTGCACGTGCCTTGCCTCTCTATGCTGAGCCCTCCCCCTTAACTTCCCTTGGGCACCACCTTTTATCCATTTAGGCCATCTGTCATTTTTGCTTAGAAAAAGGGCGTGGTCCCATAGTTCCCCCTTTTTGTTTTAATAGAAGCCTTGTGTGGTTGTGTCTGTCTTAGGTTGTCCCCCCCACCCCCTCGTTAGGGGATCTTACCTGTCATTAAAGTCAACCAAGCCAAGGCTGAAAGAACCTGTATTGGTTTGTGTGGTTGTGCCTGTCTTAGGTTGTCCCTACTGTGGGGGATCTTACCCGTCATTGACTATCCAACCAAGCTGAGGCCAAACAGGAGATTACAC
>NW_007729322.1:16729-17340 GCF_000696425.1 Galeopterus variegatus
TTTTTCTAATCCTTCTCTTAATTTAGCTAAAGAATCTTTAACAACGCCCAATGGTCTGCATAAAAACAACATTCTTCTTTGAGGGTTGCACATAATCCTCCTTGTTGCAGAAACAGCAAGTCCAAGCCCCTTCTGTTCACATTTGGTTAGCCAGAGTGTGTGGAGAAGAGGGTGGACTTGCTTCACCAATCATGGAGAAGACCCCTGGCAGAAGATAAGCTTGCTTCATTGTGGACTTTCCTAGAAAACATAAGAAAGGTTTTCCTCAGGGTCGTTATCACCCTGGGCAGTGGGTGAGAATTTGAGATTTCTGGCTGGCACCCATATAGGGTTGGGCTCGTTGAAAGGAAAAATACATCTAAATCCTCTGCCCATAGTTAAGAGTGGGTCGGGGCCTCTCCATTGTCCTGAAAGGGGGTCTTTCCATCTTACTTGAACATCGGGGCGAGCAGGCTGTGCCACCCAGTGTCATTGGAACATGGTAAGAGGGCTGTGTTTTGAAAAATTTAATATATTTAAGGTGAATCATGCCATTTCCAGTTGTAGGTGGGGGCTAGTAATTCCTCCCTTTTGTTTTAAAAGTTGATTTTTTCAAGTTTGATGGTGACGCT
>NW_007729322.1:17634-18613 GCF_000696425.1 Galeopterus variegatus
AAAAAAAAAAAAAAAAAAAAAAAATAGGGACTTGAGGGAATCGGGCATGAAGCCTTCTCCAATTAATATGGGTTAAATCATGTAACTGAGAAGCCTTCTGTACTGTATTTACATTGGGCCCGTTGGAGGCCAGATGATCAGCAATATTGTTTCCGGTAGAAAGGAATCCTGGCAAGTTTTGATGTCCCCTTAAGTGTAAAATATAAATAGGGTTAGACCGCTGTTGTAGAAGGGCTCTGGCCTGGATTATGAGGGGGGTGATAGGGTTGCAGTCTAAACAAATATGGGCGTTAAGCAGCCCTGGAACAGATTGGCCACATATAAGCTATCTGAAAACAAATTGACAGAATGAGGAGCGTGTTGCAAGCCCAAAACAACAGCCAATAATTCTTTATATTGAGCTGAAATATTACAGGGCTGAAAATAAGTTTTTGCAGGGGGGTTTTGTGGCCCTGGTTTGAAGATTACAGTGGCTGCTCCTGTCCATCCTCCATCAGTGAACACATTGTATCCATTGGGCAAGGGACGGGTGGAAAACAACTGTGGGGCTTTCCATGTCAGATGGCTGAACGAGGCTACCCACTTACAGGGTCCATAATGACAATAATGATCCCTAAAAATCCTTCTAGAGCCAACGCTACCCTGTTGTTATTTCTGCTCAGCCAGGTGAAATCAGTTAGCTTGTATGGGAGCACAATTTTATCTGGCTCTTTAGCATAACAGCCTAAGGATGTTATTCTACCCCTCTGAATTAAGTCTGCTGTTTGATTTATGACGGTATAAACTCGGGGCGCTCCCCCAAGTGAAATATGTATCCACTGAAGGGGTGTATTTTCTTGGACTAGAATGGCCATCATGGAATTTTGGCTGTCAAGAAGCCACAACTGTAGAGACTTATGAGCGTGGAACCTACCTAATTGAACTTGATTTAGCTGTTTTTGGATGTTATTAAAAATGTGTTTATAATCAGCACTTAGTT
>NW_007729322.1:19871-23482 GCF_000696425.1 Galeopterus variegatus
ATATTTGTCTTGGATGGACAATTGAGGTCTTAATGGACTAACTCCTTCTAAAGTTAATAAACACCCTAAAATTTTAAATGGAGGCAGTACCTGAATTTTATCGGCCGAAATATGAAGGTGCCCTTGAGTTAAACAATTTTGTAGCAGCTTATAAATTGTTGTTAATTTATCTGATGAGGGACTTCCCACAATAATATCCATGTAAACATACAATGTTACATCAGGGAGCCGTTGAACAGGCCAAAGCAACTGGAACACGTAGATCTGACAAAAGGTGGGGCTATTGGCCATGCCTTGAGGCAGGACAACCCACTTGTATCGTTCATCAGGCCCCTGGTTATTGACTGACGGGATTGAGAAGGCGAATTTTTCATAATCCCTGGGATTAAGGGGAATGGAGAAAAAACAGTCTTTAAGGTCCACCACTATAAGGTGCAAATGACTAGGTATGGCGAGAACCCATGGCAAGCCTCTTAATGGTGTTCCCTGTATGACCATGCGTTTGTTAACCTCTCGGAGATCTTGGAGCATCCTCCATTTTCCTGATGTTTTTTGGATGACAAATACTGGTGTATTCCAAGGACTAGTGGATGAGCACAGATGTTTTAAATGTAATTGTTCTGCTACAATTTCTTTTAAAGCCTGTAATTTGGTGGACGGAAGTGGCCACTGCTCCACCCAAATTGGTGGTCCGTCTTTCCACTCAGTGGGGGAGGGGGCAACAGGGCAGTGGCCGTTAGGTTTGGGGGTGTGTCCTAACCCGGGGGAGAGGCTCATGAGCCCTTTTTTTGTCAAATATGAGGTCTCCCCTATAATTGGGGTGAGTGCCAAATTGTTGTTGATATTTCTCTTCATCTAGAATATCATCATAAAACCCCTTGTGGTCTGTGGTGATGTAAGCATCAGCTTGGCCTAAAATGTCCTGTCCCAGCAGATTGGCGTTAAGCCCAAAGGTTATGAAAGACCTGACTTCACCAACAGTGCCATCGGCATCCCTCCATTTTAACCACCCTTTGGTTTGATATGATGGGGTCTGGCCACCAACCCTGAGAATATCAGGGCCAGGAATTAAGTCCCAACTCAATGGGATCTCTTCCCACCTGAGGACCGTCCAATCGGCCCCAGTGTCAATAAGACATCTGAATTTTTTCCCTTCAATGGTGAGGTCCATTTTTGGCCGCATACCAGGCACTATAGGGATGGTCAATAAGGCTTTGGGTTGTGGGTTGTTTTGGGGAGGCTTTCGGTCTGGTTGTGGTGACGAGGCTAGGGGCTGCCCCGGGTCTAGTTTAAAGGATTGCCCTGTTTATCGAACTTTGACTTGCAATCTCTTTTCCAATGGAACCCCTTTCCACATCAGAGACAAGGTGTGGGGGGAGGTTGGCCACCCCGCTTTTTGGGACAGTGGTTTCTAAAATGTCCTAGTTCACCGCACCCGTAGCACCGCTTTTAGGTGGGAGGTGGAGCATTGTTATTATGGCGGGCCATAGCGCCAAAGGCCTTGGTCACAGCATCAGTAAGGGCCTGGGATTGGGCTTGTAGAGCAGTGGAAAGGGTTGGCTTGGTGATGCTGGGTCCCTACTTCTCTAGAGGTGACGACCCACTTTTCAATGGACCAGTCTCTTAACCTGGCACAAGCCAGATTGTGGTCCACTGTCATTCCATCCCAGACAAGCATTTTAATAAATTGATCTCTTAAGGGCCCAGGAGGAAATTTCCTTTGTGTGTTTTCTTCTACTCTCACAATAAATGAGGGGAGGTCCTTGATAGCCTTCTCACATGGCATACCTTGGGACTGCTCCTTATCAAATTCAGCTCACAAACATTCCACCTCAGGCGTGGGTGGTGTCTCACCTAGGCTTGGCTTAAAACATAACTTTAGGGCAGACACTGTAGGGTAAAACCCTAGGGGCGGCTCAATTCCTTGATGAATTTCTCGTTGTTGGGCTAAAACCTGAATATGGTCCCAAGTATCACAAGAGAACAAATCAGCCGAGGGTGCCCAGGGGGCTATGCCCAATACAGCCTCCCACATCTCACTAGCAGCGGAGTCTCTTAAATTTAAACCTCGACTCAGTAGCAAATATTTTAAGGCCTTAAGGGCAGGGTCAACATGTTTGTCATGACTATTCCCCATGTTGGCAAAATCTTATAACTCGAAAGGAAAGAAAAGAAGGGGAAAGAAGGAAAGAAAGCGAAAGTAAAATGAGGGTGCAGCTGGCCCGAGACACTTACCCCGGTTTTCTCCTGGACTGCTTCAGGGTGACGTTCCTCCCTTCTTGGAGGCCCCACACTGGAAGTCTAGCTTCAGTTTTAGCTGCCTGTCTTTCAGGGCATGCGGTGAATCTGTCCCGCCAAAGGGGGAGGGAAAAGAGGTTATCGGTCACAAGGTTCCTCACACGGGGCACCAGCTGTTGGGCATCTCTGGTGGCCACATGGGACCCCAACTGGTTTTTCCTTTCCCTAGAGGGTTGGGGCCAAAGGGATTGCCCTTTTCTCACCCCCAGGAGGCAGGGCGAAAAGAGATTCCAAGAGATGGGTGAGCACACTGCTGCTCTCCCAGATAGGGAACAAACACACACACACAGCGGGGGGTTCTGTCAGGCACTTCCATTTATTGTAACACAAAAGATCATATTTATATGCTTAGCAGGTGGGGATTTCCAAGCTTAGGCCAATCCTTGCAAAGGTCAAATGTGCATGTGCCTTGCCTCCCTATGTTTAGCCCTCCCCCTTACCTTCCCTTGGGCGCCACCTTTTATCCGCTTAGGTCATCTGTCATTTTTTGCTTAGAAAAAGGGTGTGGTCCCAATTTCCCTCTCCTCCCTGCTTCTCTACCTCACCAGTCTTGAAGACTGCCAAAAGCTCTAGGATTCTGTTTTTCTTTTTTTTTTGAAAGATGACCGGAAGGGGATCTCAACCCTTGGCTTGGTGTTGTCAGCACCACGCTCAGCCAGTGAGCAAACCGGCCATCCCTATATAGGATCCGAACCCATGGCCTTGGTGTTATCAGCACCACACTCTACCGAGTGAGCCACGGGCTGGCCTTAGGATTCTGTTTTTCTGCTCAGCAATTTCCCCCAGGGAAAAAAAGTGCTGGAGAAGGTCCAGTTCACTTCAGTGTATTTTTTCTTCCTTATTAATCTTCTAGCTCTAGCTGCTTTAGATAATCATTGATGCTGTTAAACATCTATTTTTTATATTTATCCAGATTTTATAGTTGTTCTTAGCAGCAGATTCGGTCTGATATGAGCAATTCTATTGTAACTAGAAGCAGAAATTTCCACTGTGAAAACGGAGAAAAATTCCTGCCCTTTATTCCATTTTTTAGTGATTGCTGTAACGTTTGTAATATTAGGCTCTAATTTATCACAGTCTACTTAGAGCTAATACTGAATTATTTCAAGTAAAATAGTACGCTTGGACATTGCATACTTTCAGTAGCATACCTCTACTTAATCCTCTCATCCTTTGTGCTACTGTTGTCATATATAGTAAATCTGTATTTGCTACAAATCAAAGATGGGGTTATAATTTTTGCTTTAAAATTTAGGGCCGGCCCTGTGGCTCACTTGGGAGAGTGCGGTGCTGACAACACCAAGGCCACGGGT
>NW_007729322.1:24164-32558 GCF_000696425.1 Galeopterus variegatus
CGACTCTGAGGGTTGCAATCCGTTGCCGGACACAAAAAAGGAAGAAAAAAAAAAATTTGTATGTTTTTACTTATGAGAAGAAAATTTAAAATATATGTGTATATTTTCTGTAGCCACGAGTTACCATCTAGTGTTATTCCCCTTTATCTG
The DNA here is from genome assembly GCF_000696425.1 of Galeopterus variegatus. Lineage (NCBI taxonomy): Eukaryota > Metazoa > Chordata > Mammalia > Dermoptera > Cynocephalidae > Galeopterus > Galeopterus variegatus. Next base: position 24,315 of record NW_007729322.1, read on the forward strand.
AAGAATTTCCCTTACATTTTCTTACAGTGCAGGTCAGCTGATGAATTTTCTGTTTTTGTCTTTATTTCACCTTTATTTTTGAAGCATATTTTCTCTAGACGTGGGATTTTTGGTTGCATAGTTTTTTTTAGCAGTTTGGATATGTCAGTTGTATACCTTCTGGCCTCCAGTGTTTGTGATAAGTTAGCCATTATTCATATTATTCCCCATTTGTAAGATAAGATTTTTCTCTTGTTTCTTTCAAGATTTCTTTTTATCTTTCTTTGGCTTTCAGCAGTTTATCTATGACATGCCTCTGTGTTTATATTTACACTACTTGGGGTTTGTTGAGTCCAGGTTTAAAAGGCTCTATATCATCATAGTGCAACATTTTTCACCTATAATTTCTTGTGTTATATTAATTCTCATACAGTAACAGCATGAATATCTAAACCAAAACATTTATACACATAGAGACAGGATACCATCAGTCAACAGTAAAATTTGTAAATTCACAAATTAAACTGTAAATATATTTTTGCATTGGTAAAATAGTCTAGCACATTAAACTAAAGCCTGAAAGGTACATACATTAAGCTAAAGCCTGAAAGGTACAACATGTTAATGAAAAAAATAAATCCATCATATATGTTTTCTATATAGGCAGAGTCACCATGAAGCTCATTAAATTTAAGCTTTAGGGCCCTGAACTGGCCTTCACAGTGTGTACATGTGGGCATCTATATTTCTAAAGTTTTCAAAAGTACAATAATTTTTAGTTCTTTTTCATACAGAAGACCCTCAACTCTATGAGCTTCAGGCTTTACAAAACCTGGATTTGCTCCTGCTTTTTACCTTGAATGAAACATAAATGTAGTTCTTTCCATGGGAAGCAAAAAGGTTTTGTTTGCTTGTTTGATGACTTTATGATAAGAGAGGGAATGCTGCCAGTGATTCAGAAACCACCTGCACAGTAGGCACATGGTATTTTGCAGCAGGCACTTTAGCAGACCTCATGTCCTGACCAAAATGTATGAGTGTGGCCTCCCCTAGCAGTTTTTATAGTTTCAATAAGTGTAAGCTAAGCTTTCAATGTATGATATCCTGCCCTGTTAAAGTGTAACATTTTCCTCATGACCTATACAGTAATTGGCTATGATAGGTATGATGAAGTCGTCACCTCAGCCTAGGTACACAATTATGCAATCTGTGTGCTTTGGATTCAGAGTACTGGTGAAGTTCAAATTCAAGTTAGAAAAATGGCACCTCTGTAGAGAAGAGAAACTGATAGGGAATTCGAACTATCTTCCTGGCTGTACCTAGCAATGGGATTTTAGGAGTGCACTTGAGTACAAAAAATAATCTAGGTAACAATCCATGAAAATCATTTTATTTTATTAGTTATCTAGTTCAGGACAAATTTATAGCTGAAATGCAGGAAAACTTCTCACTGCCTCTTGAAGCAAACACTTCCTTCATGCAGGGATATGCGTCTCCCTCAACTATTAGGAAATAAAAACTTTATTTGAACTTTATTGATATTACATTCCATTTTTTTTCACTTGAACATTTTCAACTTATAAAAGAGGTTAAACCATTTAGCTACTAATACAAATGCTGAGAATATATAAAATATTCAGTTAAAATAATTTTTAATTGTTCTCAAATATTTTCTACATAATTCAATATACTACAGAAAAATACTGTGTATTTTTCTTTCAAGTCTTCCTATAATAAAAAATAAGCTTTTTGCAAAAATTAATTAGTAGACACAAGCAAACTTTTTTTTAATAGTTGGAAGAGAGAAATTAAAACAATCGGAATTTCTTTAGCTTGGTTTTGTAAGCATGTACCATCCTGCCTAATAAAACCTGCTTTGGGACTTCAGTGTTAGAAAATAATAATGAAAAAAAAAAGGTGGCTGGCTGGTTGGCTCCCTTGGTAGAGCATGGTGCTGAAAACACCACGGTCAAAGTTTGAATCCCCATGCCAGCCAGCCACCAATAATAATAATAATAATAATAACAACAACAACAAATTTTTTGGAAACTTTTTTCTAAAATACTTTTAGAAATTTACTTGGGGCTGACTGGTTATCTCAGTTGGTTAGAGTGTGGTGCTGATAACACCAAGGTCAAGGGTTCAATTTCTGTACCTGCCAGCCACCAAGAAAAAAAAAAGAAATTTATTTCACACACTTCTGTGCAACAAGTACTATGCCTTCTGTATCAGGTCTTGGATTCCTCTAATAGTAATGACCCAATTGTTAGATCCTTCTAAAGGCTCATCAGTTATGATTGGACTTCCTAAATTCATGATGTATTTGATGGATCCAAATAATGCTTTGCCAGTAATAGATCCAGCCAATTCTTTGGAAACAGTTACTTGTGTTGAAATAATAGCTCCATCCAAATCACAGCATAAGTCATTGTAGAGGGTTAGAAATCTTGATTCCTATTTGATTATTAGATAGGGTTTTTAGGTAATGCATGCAGGAGGCAAAAGTCCTTGCATAAGAGGCAAGAGCCTACAGTTAGGGGGGCAAGATCAATTCTAATCACCATTTAGGTTAGGGATTATATACACTGATTGTTAATATAATGGGCTCAATGGAAGATTTTGTGAAAACGAAACTCACACAGGTTTAAAAACTTTAACGTGAACAAGAGAACTAAAACAGAACAAGGATTGTTCTGAGGACAATAACCTTTAATACAACAAAGCTTAAATGATGGGAAAACATGTGAGTTAAGATTTCCAAGGATGTTTTGCTAGATGAATTAGTACATGGGGGTTTTTCCACATTTTGCTTTAAGCTGTTTCTGTGAGTTTCTCAAGAAGTGCCTGACTGCACTTTCTTGGTTGTCTTATTGTTTCTTTTGCATGTCACCTAGCTTAGATTTATGATTCTTTTGATGGTATATTGTTTAAACTATTTTGAACCATGCATGCTTGGATGGAGATTGTTACATAGCCAATTTCTGTATGTTCTTACTATTATTGATTAACCATCTGTTCTTTTCCTGTAATTTCCTTATATTTTCAATAAAAATTGAAGCAAGAATGGACTTGGAACTGCTACCCACTTCCTCCTTCTAACAGAGGAGTTGCTGAGGTACAGTCCTTTTGAGCTCTCATTGCATTCATGTTGCTTTGACTAATCTTTCTGTGTCTCTGTTACAAAGCGAGAGGTGTAACAAGTCATGATCTCCTGCTTAAGAATAATCATAGCCAGAACGAACCTGTGGTTTCTTCCCTGACCACTTTTTGTGCCTCAACCTTAGAACCCTAGCTCAGAAAATGAACCTGGCTCTTACTCACCTGTGGGATAAAGAAGTGCAAGCTTCTATGTAAGGCCTACAAGGCCTTGATGACCTGCCTTTGATTACCTGTCAACCTTCTCTCCCTCCTTTCTCATCAGAGTCAATACACTCCAGCCATAACTAACTATCTCATGTTCCCTGAACATACTATGCTTTCTCATTCCTCTTTCTGGGAAACTCTCCTGCCTTGATCTCCTGGCCAACTCCTATTCATTCTTCAAGTTAGCTCCTTCAGAAAAATTCCCCTGACTTTTTCTACACAGATAAACATGCTACTTCCCCTTTAGGTCACATTGTATATTCCAACACTTGCTTAAGTATTTTGTTTTTGCTCTTTACATGTTTGTCTCCCCTCACTAAACTGTGAGCTCCCTGAAGGCAAACTGTAGATTTTAATGTTTATAATCACAAGGCGTAGCACAGTGCATAATGCATAATGGGTGCTCAAGTCCTTTATGTCTTCAAGTTTTATTGTCTGTTGTGTACTAGACACTGTGTTCTGAATTGGCAATTAAAGTTGAGCAAAGATGGCAGAGTCCCTGTGTTTAATGAGCTTACTGTCTGGGGGAGGAACTGAAGTTAGTCAAATGATAATATTAATGATTATATAATTATAATAAGTGCTCTGAAAGACACACATACACAAAAAACTCTGGCCTAGGCTGAGCAGGGGAGAGGAGGAGTGGTCAAGGGATGCTTCCCTAGGAAAGTAGTGCTTGATTTGCCATCTGGCAGAGTTTGGATGTGTTGTCCCCACCAAAACTCATGTGGAAATCTGATCCCCAATGTGGCAGTGCTGGTAGCTGTTTAAGTCATGGGGTTGGATCCCTCATGAATGGATTAATGCTCTCTCTGGGGGCTGGGGGTCCTGAGTGAGATCTCATCCTATTAGTTCCCATGAGAGCTGGTTGTTTAAAAAGACCCTGTCATCTCCCGTCTCTCTCTTGCTTCCTCTCACCATGTGATCTGCTTGTACCTGCCGGCTGCCTGCCGCTTTCCACCATGAGTAGAAGCAGCCTGAGGCCCACGCCATATGCAGCTGTCCTAGAATTGTAAGCTAAATAAACCTCTTTTCCTTATAAATTACCCAGTCTCAGGTATTTCTGTTATAGTAACACAAATGGACTAATACAGAAAATTGGTACCAAGGAGTGGGGTATTGCTATACAGATACCTGAAAATTTGGATGCAGCTTTGGAACTGGTGTTAGCCAAAGGTTGGAGGAGTTTGGAGGACTTAGAAGACAACAAGATGTGGGAAAGTTTGGAACATTTTAGAGATTGGTTAAATGGTTGTGACCAGAATTTTTATAAAAACGTGGACAGTAAAGGCCATGTGGATGATGAGGTCTCAGATAGAAATGAGGAACTTATCGGGAATCAGACAAAAGATAACCCCTGGTACACCATAGCAAGGAATTTGGCTGCATTGTGTCCATGCCCTTGGACTTTGCATGACAGCCTCCACCCAGATTCCAGAGGATGTATGGAAAAGTTGGGGGCCCAGGTAGAGACCTGCTGCAGGGGCAGAGCCACTACAGAGGCCATCTACTAGAGCAATGCTGAGAAGAAAAGTGGTATCAGAGCCCCCACCAAGGAAATGTCTAGTAGAGCCAAGGCAATGGGGCTGCCGCCAGAACCCCAGATCTGTAAGGCCACTAGAAATGTACAACATCGGCCTGAAAAAGCCACAGGTACCAGCACAGCTCAAAGTGCTGTACTTCGCAGAGCTGTGAAAGTGAGGCTGCCCAGGGCTTTGGGGGCCCAGTTGCCAAATTGTGCCCAGGATGCAGGACTTGGAATCAAAGAAGATTATTTTTGAAGTTTTGAGACTTGATGCCTGCCCTGCTGGGTTTCAGACTTGTTTGGGACCTGTTATACCTTTCTTTTGGCCTATTTCTCCCTTTTGGAATTGGAATATGTGCCCTATGTATGTCCCACCATTTTATCTTGGAAGTAGATAACTTGTTTTGAATTTCACAGATGAGACTTTGGACTTTGGACTTTTACATTGGTGTTGGAACAAATTAAGACTTTGGGACTGTTGGGATGGAATGATTGCATTTTGTATGTGAGAGTGACATGAGTTTTGGGGGGCCGTGGGTGGAATGATAGAGTTTGGATGTGTTGTCCCCACTAAAACTCATGTGGAAATCTGATCCCCATTGTGGCAGTGCTGGAAGCTGTTTGAGTCATGGGGTGGATCCCTCATGAATTGATTAATTGCTCTCTCTAAGGGTTGGGGGTGCTGAGTGAGATATCACTCTATTAGTTCCCATGAGAGCTCGTTGTTTTAAAAGACCCTGGCCTCACCTCTTTCTCTCTCTTGCTTCCTCTCGCCATGTGATCTGCTTGTACCTGCCAGCTGCCTGCAAATTTCCACCATGGGTAGAAGCAGCCTGAGGCCCGTGCCAGATGCAGCTGTCCCAGAATTGTAAGCTGAATAAACCTCTTTTCCTTCCAAATTACCCAGTCTCAGATATTTCTGTTATAGTAATGCAAAAGGACTAATATACCATCTGAAGGATGAATGATTAAAAATAAGGCTAGAAAGAAGACATGGGCCAGAATATGAGAATTTTGCCAGGCCATAATAAGAATTTAGTTATTTACCTAAGAGCAACAGTTAAGCATTAAAAGTTTTTAAGGAGGTGACTGACATTATCAGACTTTGATTTGTAAAGATGCTCAGGCTGTAGTTTGGAGAATGGATAGAAGAGACAAATATTTATTGACTGAATTACCAAATCAGTAAGTGATCTACTATGCATAGCTAATTCTTGAGTGTTCATTTTATGTTAACTCCATCTAATTGAAATTTGAGTTCTAAGAACATCTTCTAGTGTAGTACAGTCCGATTGAAATATAAGCCACACATGTAATTTCAAATTTTCTAATAGCCCCATTAAAAAAGTAAAAAGAAACAGGTGAAATTAATTTTAATTATATATTATACATAAGCTAATATATCCAAAATACTATATTTTCAACATATAATCATTATAAAAGTATTAATGAGATATTTTACATCCTTGTTTTGTACTAAGTGTTTGAAATCAAGTGTGTATTTCACACTTTCAGCACATCTCAATTCAGATAACTACTTTTCAAGTGCTCAATAGCCATTGTGGCTAATGGCTACTATATTGAAAAGTGCAGTATAATGCCTTCATCCAGTGGTTCCCAAACCTGGCTGTACATAAGAAGTACCAACCAGAGACACTTGTTAAAAATAAAGATTTCCCAGAAACTCTCTCCATTTTGATTAAGTACCTCTAGGGAGAGACCCAGAAATCTGGTTTTGATCAAGTACACCAGGTGATGCTAATCCAACAGTCCATGGACAGGCATATGGGAGTTACTGCATTTCCTCAAAGGTATGAATATAATGAAATCTTTAGGCATCCTGGGAATATTTGAGCAATGTCATGGGAAGCCCAGATGGAAGGATAATTGCGACACCCCTCAAATCAGAAATTCAATACAATATTGCTGAAAAGTTCAATCTGGAGACTTCCAATTTTCCAAAAGATAGCAAATCAATAGAGGTATTACCTCCCAGTGTCCTCAAATCTGATCCTGAAGATGCCATATATGGGGTGGGGGGTGGATATTAGAGTCTAACTAGGAAACTCTGAGTGGTGACCTTTAGGAGATGAAAGGGAGTTGGGCCCAATTGTGGAGAAAGGAAAGCCTGGAGGCAAAGAGGGACACTAAAAGAGGTGGGGGTAGAATGGAAGGATAGAATCTCTGACTGTGCACTTTTCCACCTCATATCGCCCTGGGTGGATCATCACCCACCCCAACTCAAGGTGGGTATATTAGTCCGTTTCTGTTGCTTATAACAAAATACCTGAAACTGGGTAATTTATAAAGAAATGAAATTTATTTCTTACAGTTTCGGAGGCTGAGAAGTCCAAAGTCCAAGGAAATTATCTGGTGAGAGTCTTGTTCTTGGTGATGACTCTTCACAGCAGCACAGGGTATCACATGGTGAGAACGAATTGAAGAACAGAGCTAACCTGCTCACTTGCTCTCCTTTTAATGCCATCAGAACAATGCCCATTACTCCATGAATGGATTAATCCATTCACAAGGGTGCTAGCAATGAAAAATCCAAAATGAAATTAAACAAATAATTCCTTTTAAAATCACATCGAAAAGAATAAAATACTTAAGAATAAATTTAGCAAAAGATATGCAAAAACATGTACTCTTAAAACTACAAAACACTGTTAAGTAAAATTAAAGACAATCTAAATAAATGGGTGACATTCCATTTTCATGGATTGTAATAAACAATATTATTTAGATGCCAATTGTTCCCAAATTGATCTAGATATTCCACATAATTTCTATCAAAATCCCAGCAAGATCTTTTGTAGAAACTGACAAGCTGATCATAAAATTTATATTGAAATGCAAAGGACCTAAAATAGCCAAGACAATTTTCAAGAACAAAGTACCATTTACACTACTTGGTTTTGGAATTTTCTATAAAGTTATGATAGTCAAGAGAGTATGGCACTAATGTAAGGTTAGACATATGTACCAATGAAAACAGAACATAAAGTCCAGAAATAAATCCTTGTATTTGTGGCCAATTTTTTTTTTTTTTTTTAATGTCACGGCAATTCAAGGGAAAAGGATAGTCTTTTCAACATATGGTGCTTGGACAATAAGACATCCATATGTAAAAAGAACATAAACCACTACTTTGTAGTATATACAAAAACCAACTCAAAATTGATCATAGACCTAAATGTAAGAGCTAAAACTATAAAACTGCTGGAAAATATAGGAGAAAATCTCTGGAACTTTGGGCTAGGCAAAAATTTATTAGCATGACTCAAAAAGCATAAATCATGGGCCGGCCCGGTGGCGCACTGCTACAGTGCGCCGCTTGGGAAGCGCGGCAGCGCTCCCGCCGAGGGTTTGGATCC
>NW_007729322.1:33181-36235 GCF_000696425.1 Galeopterus variegatus
AAAAAGACAAAAAAAAAAAAAAGGAAAAAAAAAAAAAAAAAAAAAAAGGAAAAAAAAAAAAAAGCAAAAATCATAAAAAACTGATTAATTGGATTTGATCAAAATGTAAAATTTTTGCCTTTTAAAGGTCACAACTAAGAAAATTAAAAACAAGCCACAGACTGGGAGAAAACATTTGCCTGCCACAGAAGAACCTGATATTATCTATTGCTTTGCAGCAATTATCCAGAAATGTAGCAATTTAAAACAACGAATATTTATAATCCCACACAATTTCTAGGTGTCAGGAATCTGGAATTATCTGTTGGCCAAAGCTGCAGGCACATCAAAGCTGGACTAGGACTAAAGAATCTTCTTCCAAGCTCACTCACATGGCCACAGGCCAGCCTCAGTTCGTTGCTGGTTGTTGACTAGTGTATTAGTTTTCTAGGGCTGTTATAATAAAGTAGTACAGACTGAGTGGCTTAAACAACAGAAATTTATTTTCTTACAGTTCTAGAAGCTAGAAGTCCAGGATCAAGGTGTCAGCAGTTTTGTTTTTTTCTGAGGCCTCTCCTGTTGGCTTATCACTGTGTCTTCACATGGTCTTTTCTCTATGTGCCTGTATCCCTGGTGTCTCTTTTTGTGTCTAAATTTCCTCTTCTTATGAGGACTCCAGTCAGATTGGATTAGAGTCCACCCTAATGGCCTCATTTTAACTCAATCATCTCTTTTTCTTTTTTGGGGGGCAGTTGGTCGGGAATCTGAACCCTTGACCTTGGTGTTATCAGCACCATGCTGTAACCAAGTGAGCTAAATGGCCAGGCTACACACCTCTTTAAAGACCATATCTTCAAATATAGTCATCTTCTGTGGTACTGAGGGTTAGAGTTTCAACATATGAATTTTGAGGGAACACAATTCAGACTGTAACAGCCACAGGCTTTGGTTCCCTGCCACATGGGCCTCTCTGTAGGGCTACTCACAACATGACATCTTGCTTCTGCCAGAGTGAGTAATTTAGGAGAACAAAAGAGCAAGTGCCTAAGACAGAAACTATATCCTTTTTTCAAACGCCATCTCAGAAGTAACATAATATTACGTCCTCAGTATACAACCAGTAACACAACCAATCCTGAAATAATGTAGGATCATTCTACACATTGGTATGAATACTACATGGGAATCATTGGGGAACATCTTGTCCACCACTGACTTGTATCCATAATATATATATATATATATATATATATACATATATATATATATACACAATTTGATAATAAAAAGACAAGTCAATTAAAAATGGTCAAAGGATTTGAATAAACATCAAAGAAATGGCCAGCACATTAAAAGATACTAGTCATTAAGGAAATGCAAATTAAATGTACAGTGAGATACCACTACACACCTATAATCAAAAAAACTGACAATACCATGTATTTGCAAGGATGTAGAGAAAATGGAACCCTCTGCCAGTGGGAATGTAAAATGGTACAGCTACTTAGGAAAACAGTTTGGCTGTTTCTTAAAAATTAAACATAAACTTAGCACATGGCCCAGCAATTACACTCTTTGGGATCTGCTCAATGAAAATGAAGGCATATATCCACACAGACTTTAAATGAACATGTAAGCAAAATTATTCAAAATAGCACAAACTGGAACAATCCAAATACCCATCAATGGTACATGAATGGACAGATGTGGCATATCCATACAAAGGAATACTATTTAGCAATAAAAAGGAACAAACCACAGACATGCTACAACATGGATTCTTTTTGTCATTTTTTAGTAATTGAAATATAGTTAGTAGGGCCGGCCCGTGGCTCACTCGGGAGAGTGCGGTGCTGATAACACCAAGGCCATGGGTCCGGGTCCCTACATAGGGATGGCCGGTTGGCTCACTTGGGAGAGTGTGGTGCTGACATCACCAAATCAAGGGTTAAGATCCCCTTAAAAAAAAAAAGTTAAAAGTACCCATCAATGGTACATGAATGGACAGATGTGGCATATCCATACAAAGGAATACTATTTAGCAATAAAAAGGAACAAACCACAGACATGCTACAACATGGATTCTTTTTGTCATTTTTTAGTAATTGAAATATAGTTAGTAGGGCCGGCCCGTGGCTCACTCGGGAGAGTGCGGTGCTGATAACACCAAGGCCATGGGTTCAGATCCTATATAGGGATGGCCGGTTGGCTCACTGGCTGAGCGTGGTGCTGACAACACCAAGCTAAGGGTTGAGATCCCCTTACCGGTCATCTTTAAAAAAAAAAAAAAAAAAGAAAGTTCAATATATGATTGTGATTGTTGTATCTTTCTTTTTTATCTATCTTTTTAGCTCCCACTTATGAGTGAGGACATGCAATATTTCTCTTTCTGTGCTTGGCTTATTTCACTTAACATAATTTTCTCTAGGTTCATCCTCTTTCTGTCATTTAGCCCCTTTTCCTAGTGTAAAGATGTAATCTAGCCTGAAGATCCAGTCAGGTTCTCTTTGACTCCAAGGACAATTGGCACTTCTAAGTTTCTCCAAAAGACATAGTCCATATGATAGTCTCCTCTGGACACTTCCTCCTCACAACCCATAAGTGGATTTTACTCAACTCCCTCGACTTACTTCAATGCTCCTTCCAGCGCTGCCCAATTGGTGGTTCCCCAAATAAGGTTCAGAATTGCCTCTCTTCCTCACTCTGCTCACCCATTCAAAATTCCCATTCCCTGGCCAATGTGTGGATGAGTGGTAACAGCTGAGTGCTTTGCAGTAGGACAGGGTCTGAAGGGTAGCACAAAGCAGCCCACAGCTAAGTCATTTCTTTGAAGTCTCCTCATGTAGCGAGAAAATAAAATATACGAGTATATCTTACAGACTTTATGTGAAGATTAGGTGCCTAATATCCAGTATGTAGTAATTTATAAAAGCAACTGAAATGGACGCAAAGGTGGTTTTTGTTTTTCGTTTGGGTGTTCAATCCTGGGGATTGAACTTTGGCCCGGTCTTTTTTTTTTTTTTTTTTTTTTTTTTTAAAAATGACCATTAAGGGGATTTTAACCCTTGACTTGGG
>NW_007729322.1:36245-98589 GCF_000696425.1 Galeopterus variegatus
TCCAAAAAAAAAAAAAAAAAAAAAAAAAGGAAAAAAAAAAAAAAGCATAAATCATAAAAAACTGATTAATTGGATTTGATCAAAATGTAAAATTTTTGCCTTTTAAAGGTCACAACTAAGAAAATTAAAAACAAGCCACAGACTGGGAGAAAACATTTGCCTGCCACAGAAGAACCTGATATTATCTATTGCTTTGCAGCAATTATCCAGAAATGTAGCAATTTAAAACAACGAATATTTATAATCCCACACAATTTCTAGGTGTCAGGAATCTGGAATTATCTGTTGGCCAAAGCTGCAGGCACATCAAAGCTGGACTAGGACTAAAGAATCTTCTTCCAAGCTCACTCACATGGCCACAGGCCAGCCTCAGTTCGTTGCTGGTTGTTGACTAGTGTATTAGTTTTCTAGGGCTGTTATAATAAAGTAGTACAGACTGAGTGGCTTAAACAACAGAAATTTATTTTCTTACAGTTCTAGAAGCTAGAAGTCCAGGATCAAGGTGTCAGCAGTTTTGTTTTTTTCTGAGGCCTCTCCTGTTGGCTTATCACTGTGTCTTCACATGGTCTTTTCTCTATGTGCCTGTATCCCTGGTGTCTCTTTTTGTGTCTAAATTTCCTCTTCTTATGAGGACTCCAGTCAGATTGGATTAGAGTCCACCCTAATGGCCTCATTTTAACTCAATCATCTCTTTTTCTTTTTTGGGGGGCAGTTGGTCGGGAATCTGAACCCTTGACCTTGGTGTTATCAGCACCATGCTGTAACCAAGTGAGCTAAATGGCCAGGCTACACACCTCTTTAAAGACCATATCTTCAAATATAGTCATCTTCTGTGGTACTGAGGGTTAGAGTTTCAACATATGAATTTTGAGGGAACACAATTCAGACTGTAACAGCCACAGGCTTTGGTTCCCTGCCACATGGGCCTCTCTGTAGGGCTACTCACAACATGACATCTTGCTTCTGCCAGAGTGAGTAATTTAGGAGAACAAAAGAGCAAGTGCCTAAGACAGAAACTATATCCTTTTTTCAAACGCCATCTCAGAAGTAACATAATATTACGTCCTCAGTATACAACCAGTAACACAACCAATCCTGAAATAATGTAGGATCATTCTACACATTGGTATGAATACTACATGGGAATCATTGGGGAACATCTTGTCCACCACTGACTTGTATCCATAATATATATATATATATATATATATATACATATATATATATATACACAATTTGATAATAAAAAGACAAGTCAATTAAAAATGGTCAAAGGATTTGAATAAACATCAAAGAAATGGCCAGCACATTAAAAGATACTAGTCATTAAGGAAATGCAAATTAAATGTACAGTGAGATACCACTACACACCTATAATCAAAAAAACTGACAATACCATGTATTTGCAAGGATGTAGAGAAAATGGAACCCTCTGCCAGTGGGAATGTAAAATGGTACAGCTACTTAGGAAAACAGTTTGGCTGTTTCTTAAAAATTAAACATAAACTTAGCACATGGCCCAGCAATTACACTCTTTGGGATCTGCTCAATGAAAATGAAGGCATATATCCACACAGACTTTAAATGAACATGTAAGCAAAATTATTCAAAATAGCACAAACTGGAACAATCCAAATACCCATCAATGGTACATGAATGGACAGATGTGGCATATCCATACAAAGGAATACTATTTAGCAATAAAAAGGAACAAACCACAGACATGCTACAACATGGATTCTTTTTGTCATTTTTTAGTAATTGAAATATAGTTAGTAGGGCCGGCCCGTGGCTCACTCGGGAGAGTGCGGTGCTGATAACACCAAGGCCATGGGTTCAGATCCTATATAGGGATGGCCGGTTGGCTCACTGGCTGAGCGTGGTGCTGACAACACCAAGCTAAGGGTTGAGATCCCCTTACCGGTCATCTTTAAAAAAAAAAAAAAAAAAGAAAGTTCAATATATGATTGTGATTGTTGTATCTTTCTTTTTTATCTATCTTTTTAGCTCCCACTTATGAGTGAGGACATGCAATATTTCTCTTTCTGTGCTTGGCTTATTTCACTTAACATAATTTTCTCTAGGTTCATCCTCTTTCTGTCATTTAGCCCCTTTTCCTAGTGTAAAGATGTAATCTAGCCTGAAGATCCAGTCAGGTTCTCTTTGACTCCAAGGACAATTGGCACTTCTAAGTTTCTCCAAAAGACATAGTCCATATGATAGTCTCCTCTGGACACTTCCTCCTCACAACCCATAAGTGGATTTTACTCAACTCCCTCGACTTACTTCAATGCTCCTTCCAGCGCTGCCCAATTGGTGGTTCCCCAAATAAGGTTCAGAATTGCCTCTCTTCCTCACTCTGCTCACCCATTCAAAATTCCCATTCCCTGGCCAATGTGTGGATGAGTGGTAACAGCTGAGTGCTTTGCAGTAGGACAGGGTCTGAAGGGTAGCACAAAGCAGCCCACAGCTAAGTCATTTCTTTGAAGTCTCCTCATGTAGCGAGAAAATAAAATATACGAGTATATCTTACAGACTTTATGTGAAGATTAGGTGCCTAATATCCAGTATGTAGTAATTTATAAAAGCAACTGAAATGGACGCAAAGGTGGTTTTTGTTTTTCGTTTGGGTGTTCAATCCTGGGGATTGAACTTTGGCCCGGTCTTTTTTTTTTTTTTTTTTTTTTTTTTTAAAGATGACCATTAAGGGGATCTTAACCCTTGACTTGGTGTTGTCAGCACCAGGCTCTCTGAAGTGAGCTAACCGGCCATCCCTATATAGGGATCCGAACCCGTGGCCCTGGTGTTATCAGCACCACACTCTCCCAAGTGACAGCCCGGTCTTTAAACAAGGGAATACATACAGTCAAGCGTCATATAACTAGGGGCGTAGCTACATATAAGAAATGTGTAGCTACGACATCACGTGGCGATAGGAATTTTTCAGCTCCATTATAATCTCATAAACCACTGTCCTATATGGGGTCCTCCTTGCGTGCAGCGCATGACTGTCTATATAATGCTCTCTCAGAGAATCCTGTAGAAGGCTGGGAATGGGAAACAGGCCGATGCGGGCTGTCACTGACAAAGAGCTGAAAGAATAGAAGTTAATTCCTTCTTTCCTATCTGAATCCTATCAGGATTCCCAGTAAACACAGCCACCATATGTTTGTGTCAGTCACCGCTAGCTGATTCCCATGCATTATTATTTTTTTAAACTTCTAATAACCCACTTGAGGAACCTACGCATGATTTCATATAATCTTCACAATAACATTATGAGACTTGTAATACCATCTTCCCTAGCGGATATCTGAAGAAACTGAAGCTTAGAGAGGTGTAACACCAGGTGTATCCTCCACTTCGAGAAATCTATTTTGATTTAGTCGTTAATACGGATTAGGGTGGGTCTTCCCATTTTGTTTCTCTCCCTTTCGCCTGGCTCACCTACTCTCTTTTCACCTAGTAGAATGTGGCGCGTCACCAACGGTGAGGCCGAGGTGGGCTTCCCCAGGGGAAGAAAGAAGCTAAACCCCGCCCGGGAGGCGGGAGTCACAGTGGGCGTGGCCGCAAGCCGTTTCCCTTCTTGGCTCCGGGCAGGACGGCCGCAGAGCCGTAAAGAACACTGCAAGTCGTGAAGTGGTGAGGCGCGGAAGCCTTGTTTTACGGCGTTTCGGGTAGAAGCTCCCGGCTGGCGTTCGCTCCTAGTGGCTACTTGGCTCCGCACGTGGGCCGCTGTTGGTGTCCTGGCCGGTAATTCTTCCGATTGGCGTGAGCAGCCACATTGAAGGACAAAGTGGCAGCAGAGGCCGACGGTCGTGATTTGATAGAGTTTGCTGCTGAAAATAAAGGGACGTCGGAGGCAAGTTTACGGAGTGCAGCTGAGGGAGCGCGGCTAAGTCTCGAGTCGGGTATGGAGGGAGTCGGAGACTTAGCAGAGATGGAGGAGGCCGGCGGTGGGAAGGAGCAGAGTGGACTGACAGAAATGAAGAAGACAGGGGATGGAAAGGAAGGAAGTGGACAAAGGGCAGAGGAGATGCGAATGGACTTAAGAGTTGTAAAGCAAGAAATTATGGACTGGTCGGAAGTAGAAGGCGGCATGTTGGATGGCCAGTGGAGAGGTAGGAAGTGGACAAAGGGCAGAGGAGATGCGAATGGACTTAAGAGATGTAAAGCAAGAAATTATGGACTGGTCGGAAGTAGAAGGCGGCATGTTGGATGGCCAGTGGATAAAGCAGGAGGTGGAGGATGGGCCTGAGGTGAAGGATGAGAAAGTAGGCATACTGGAGGTGAAACAGGAGATGGATAGTAGTTTGGTGGTAAAAGAAGAGAAGTTTCATGAACTAGAGGTAAAGGAAGAGAAAGTGAAGGTGAAGGAAGAAGTAATGGACTGGCCAGAAGTGAAGGAAGAGGAGAATAACTTAGAGGTGAAACAAGAGGAGATGTTTGTTGCTCAGAAAATAAAAGAAGAGGATATAATGGAAGGAGTGCATGTGAAAGAAGAGATTTTCCTGAAGAAAGAAGTGATGGATGATACAAAGGTGAAAGAAGAACCTCAGATAAATCACTCAGTGGGCTGCAAGCGGAAACTGGCCATGTCAAGGTAGGGCAGGGAAAATTCTTATTGGGGGAATAAAACTGTGGAGTCTTGTGTTGTCTATGGTGAAGGAAACTACACTATCAGTAGAAGTAGAATAATGAAAAATAAGCACTAGTTTGGGTTTTTGGCGTCTGAGTGGTGTTGGTGGCAGACGGGGTTGGGGAAGTGGAAAGCATATGCAGATGACAACCAATTCAGTGAAAATATGTGAATTTGATAGTGTTCGATGAATAGTGGTTTAATGAGTTAGGAAAGTAAAAATTCTGGGGACTAGAAGAGCCTTTGGAACCAAATCTAGCTTGACTTAATATGCTCTTGGTATTCCTTTGAGAAAGAATAGATATTAGAAGTCTAGTAAAACCAACAACGACAAAGTGAATTAAGTTAAAATTAAACAAAAGTGCACTTGAACTCAATTGTGAAGCTTCTGTATGGGTACAAAGAGTATTTATGGCTTTCGAACTAATTTTCTTATGGTATGATCATGGGACAACATAGGAAATAAAAGAGTAGTCAGATTCTTGGGAATATTACTGTCTAGAACATAGTGGACCAAATAAAAGTAGCTATAGTTTGATTGTCAGTATCCCAAGATCCTAGGAGAGTGGTAGAGGACAAATGATGGGTAATAGCATTTCTAGGTTATTTTGATGCCCATTCTAGGTTAGATGTGGAGTTGAGAAAGAAACAGATGCAACTGCTATTCCTAAAGTTGACTGGGTCTTACATTCTTTTTCTGGTGTGTGTGCTTCTAAAATATCTAAACATAGGTCATGGATTGGACTTCAGGATACACACAAACTCACACAATTGTTACTAGATTGCCAGGAATTCAAGTTAAAATATTAGTGAGTAATCTCATTCTCTGATTTACAGGAGAAAAAGAAGTCAAAGTGATGTGTTTTTAAAATTTTAATACATGTTTTCATGAGTTACCTATCACTAATAACATTGTAAATGTTGTCCTTTGGCTCTTCTTTCATAGAGAAGAATTTTCAAACTCAAGTACTTTATCAGAGTTATTTACATGTAGTTTATTCAGTGAGTACATGTCTATAAATGTGACAAGTAATTGAATCAGCATTCAAAATTTATAAATAGATTAGTAGAATTAATATTTGATAATTAATAAGTTACATGTGGGCTTTTGTAGATGTGAAACTTGTGGTACAGAAGAAGCAAAATACAGATGTCCACGTTGTATGCGATATTCCTGTAGGTATGTATATAACTTTCTACTTTATTACCTATATCTGTACCCCTCTTATCTTGAAATATAAAAGTACCTCTTTGTCTCTTCAGTTTGCCCTGTGTGAAGAAACACAAAGCAGAACTGACATGTAATGGAGTTCGAGATAAAACTGCATACGTTTCAATACAACAATTTACTGAAATGAATCTCTTAAGTGGTAAGCCATTTTGTGCATAGCAGATTGATGCTTCCTGGCCATTGGTATATATTTATTTTTCTATTTTGAAATTTTTAGATTATCGATTTTTGGAAGATGTGGCAAGAACAGCAGACCATATTACTAGAGATGTTTTCTTGAAAAGACCAATAAGCAATAAACATGTAAGTATTTCTTCTAATCCCTTCTGGTTTGAATTCCTTCCAATCAATTAGATTCATTTTTGCACTTAAGTGGCCACCATGATATAGGGCTATTTTGGATACTGGGGATATGTCAGTGACCAAAACAAGGTCCTTCTTTTTATGGAGCTTGTAGTGGAGAGACAGGAGGTGAGTAGAGGAACAAATACAGTTTCAGATAGAGTTAAGTGCATGTAGAAAATAAAGAAGCCTCCAGAAGTTAAAGAGAATGAAAATGGTGTTTATTGGGGAGAGGATGTCAGTATTTTCCATATAGTTATCAGGAGAAGCTTAATTGAGAGAAATTTAAGCAGTGATCTGAATGATGGAATAGAGGCTATTGTGTGAGCATTTGGAGGAAAACTGTTTTAGGTAGAAACAAAAGCAGAAGTAAAGACCTGAGTCAGGAACAAGGTTGGTGTGTTTGAGAAATTAAAAGAGGGGCACAGTGACTGAAGCATAGTGAACGTGGAGGAGAACCTTAAAGATAAGGTTAGAGAAACCGATGAGAGTTCCTAATATATTCTAAGTGAAAATGGAAACCAAGGGAGGATTTTGAACATGTTTGCTTTTTGAAAGACCATTCTTGCTGCTGTGTCATCTTTAGGGGGCAAAAGTAGAAGATTAGAAGCAGAGAGAATAGTTACAAGGCTGCTGCTGTGACCCATGTGAGAGATGATGGTGGCTTGGGTCATGCTATTAGATTTATTGGGAAGTAATTAGATTCCGGTTTTGAAGAAAGCTAACAGGACTTACTGTTCTAATATACTTCTAATGTACTTAATTTTCATAGTCTTGCATCCCTTTCTTATTCCTTAAGCACTGTGCAAAAATCAAAGCTTGCATATTTGAAATATTTTGCAGCAAGTATTGTTCTAGGTATTCTTTAATATTACATCATGGAATTATGTTCATTTTTCAAAGACCATTTTAGTGTTGGAGTTGCAGAATTTTAATACTTTTGGGGTGTGGGGGAGGGCAGCTGACTGGTATGCGGATCTGAACCCTTGACCTTGGTGTTACAAGGCTGTGCTGTAACCAACTGAGCTAACCAGCCATCCTGAATTTTAATACCTTTTAAACACCTTGTTTTATTGTTATTTTTGCTACAGACATGACATTATACATATCTGAAAGAAAATTATCATGTATTAGCTCTTCCTATTTTTCCTCAAGCTTAATTAAGCATAATTAAAATTCTGCTTAAAGATAAACTAATTTTTAACTTTTCTCTTTTTATTGTGAAATATAGGATGCATTTTTAAAAATCATAAAATGGAAATACATGGTTTAGTGAATAATTGTAAAGTGCACATCCATATAACTAGTCTAGAATTAGAACATTACCAGCTTTCTAGAAGTTCCTGGCCACCCTCTTTTCCCTGATCTATTCTCATTTCTGTATCGTTTTCTGTCTTGAGACCATACCACAGTTAGTCCATTCTGTTCATGGACTTTGGGTTTTCTGAAATAAAAAAAAAAAAATTTAAAACCAGTGCTATTATGAACACTTTTGTTTATGAATTGTGGTTTGCAAGTGCATACATTTTTCTGGTGTTTATACCTGGGAGTGGAATTGCTCTGTGGGGTATGTGTATCTTCAAATTGACTAGGTATTACCAAAACATTTTCCAAAGTGGTTATACCAGTTTACACTCCGACAAGTAGTGTGTAAATGTACCTATTTGTCACATTCTCTTCAATACTTGACTTGGTCAGACTTTTAAAATTTTTGTCAATCTGATGGCTTTGTAATTTTATTGTGATTTTAAATTTGCAGTTCTCTGATTTCTAAGAGATTGAGTGAATACCTTTCATATATTGTGGCCATTTTGGATTTCCTCTTTTGTGGAGTGCCTTTTCATGTGTTTTGCTCATCTTTTCCTTGGTCAAATTTCTTTTCTTACTGGTTTGTACGAATTCTTGGTATTTCCTGGATACTAATCAATAGTTGATATATTAACTTTAATGTAGTCTTAACTTTAATGTAGTCAAATTTATCATTTCTTTATAGTTGGCAGTTTTATGTTTTTATGAAAAAATCTTTCCCTGCCTTGAAGTTAAGAGGATATTCTCCCGTAATTATTTTCTAAAACCTGTTTAGTATTTCATTTCACATTTACATCTTTAAACTATTTAAAATTGATTTTTGGTATTGCGTAAATTGATTTTTGGTGTTGTGTAAAGTGGAAGTCCCATTTAGTTTTCCATATGGATAATCCACTTTTCCTAGTGCCATTTATTGGTAAGTTCATCCTTTTCCTACTGCTCTGCAGGACCACCTTTATCATATATCAATCATCCATATATGCTTCGGTCAGTTCATGGTCTGTTTATTTCATTCCGTTGGTTAACTTATCTGTCTTGCACCAATACTACACTCTCAATTATTACAGTTTTTTACAGAAATTTGTTATCTGATAGAGTTAGTCCTCCCACTTTGTTCTTTTTTTGGAGTATAGCTCTTTGTGCTCTTTGCACACAAACAAGGCAAATCATTGCAAATCTGAGCAAGGGCTGGCCCATGGCCACAAATTCTAACAGATTTTTTTTTCTTTTTCCTCTGTTCCAGTCAGACCATTCAAGTTTCTTAGCATGCTCTAGGGGAAGAGTTTATTTCTGGTTTACCTGTATCCTGAAGGTGTATTATTCTGTGTCTCAGCTTAATTTAAGTAAGGATTCCTAGATGTTTTCTGTGGGAGTGATGGTCACTGCCATTATGATTACTTATAATTATCATTGCTGTTACTGTAACCAAAGTCTTCTCAGTTATTATATGTAATTTTAAAAGACATTTTCCTACTTAGCCAATGAGAGCTAACCCTTCCTTTTCCGCGGCTTATGACTTGATTGTAACTCCTTGCATTGCAAATTCTAGATCCCCATTTAACCAAAAACAAACTTGCATTTATACTTTGACTTTTTTTTTTTTTGAGTGATCTTTCTGCTTCTTTGCCTTTAGAAACGTAATGATAGTACTTTCTTCACAACTCTCTGGCGTTGCCTCGTTCAGCTTAACTAACCCAGATGGTCAATGGAGTAACACATGTCAGAGCCAGATGTTCTCATATCTCATTTTAGACTGCCGACAGTGGCTACTTTAAGTTAGGCCTTATACATGTATGAGGCAATGCCATGGTTCCTCCCTTGAATGAGCTACCTGTCCAATAGTATAATCAGAGATATAGACAGCTAACTATGGTATAAAACCATTAGTAAAAGAAATAAGATATTGTATAGGTAGCCCCATGACTGCCAAATGACCTGTATTTTCTTTTAATCTTCATGAAATTCTTCTTTTGGCTTATAGAGCATATGATTAAAAGCACAGGCTGTGGAATTAGATGGACCTGGGTTTGGATATAGGTTCTGCCCCTCAGAGATAGCTGTATGATGTTGGAATCTCATTAATTTTTACTGCTAAAATTGTGGTAATAATAGTACCTATCTCATAGTATCATAAACATTAAATGAGATTACTGCTTAGAGCTGTTTGTGAAACATAAGTACTGAGTAAATCTTAGCTGTTATATTATTGAACATTGTTTAACTCACTTTTGAAATTTAAGGCATTTAAAGATTAATTTGTCTATTTATTTTGGGTTTTTAGATGTACTTTATGAAAAACCGTGCCCGAAAGCAAGGTATTAACTTGAAACTTCTACCAAATGGATTCACCAAGAGGAAAGAGAATTCAACATATTTCAATAAGAAGTAAGTTTTTAACTTCTTTTTTAGTTTGTCAGGTGTTATGATTTTATCAGGAACATCCTTTAAGGTTTGGTTTGCTATAGAGCATTGATATCCAAAGTGTGATCTGTAAACTGTTATTGGTCCGTGACAAGATAACTGTGGTAATTGTATGTCAGGTGACTCTAAAAAAAATGTGGGCTTCGTGTGTGTGTGTGTGTGTGTGTGTGTGTGTGTGTGTGTGTGTGTGTGTGTGTGTGTGTTCATTCTTGATATCCTTTGAGAAACTTCTCAAATGTTAATGTGCATACGAATCACCAAAGCATCCTGTTAAATATGCTTGTTGTGAATTTAGTTTCGGTAGGCCTGGGTTGGAGTTTGATATTGCACATTTCTTTTTTTTTTTTTTTAAAGATGACCGGTAAGGGGATCTTAACCCTTGACTTGGTGTTGTCAGCACCACGCTCACCCAGTGAGCCAACCGACCATCCCTATATGGGAACTGAACCCGGGGCCTTGGTGTTATCAGCACCACATTCTCCCGAGTGAGCCACGGGCCGGCCCGATATTGCACATTTCTAACAAGTTCCTTGGTGATGCTGATTGTTTGAGAAGCGTACTTTGAGTGGCAGTGCCCTAGAACACTCATACATTAGAAATAAACTCTTTCTCTGAGACCCAAGATGCCACTGGGTATTTCAGGGGCTTTGGAGACAAAGTGGTGAGTCAAAGCAGGACCCCTTTACTGTTTTAATCAGAGCAGCTCGACTTTTATAATCCTTTCTATATTGAGATTCCAAATAAGATTTATTTAAAAGCTGGCAATGGGGAAGAAGACGACTTTGAAACATTTACTTTAATAGTGAATTTGTGAGTATAGATAACATAATAGATTAGTTTGCTGTTCACTGAAAGTGTTGGGTTGAAAAGGCCCCAAGAGTACAGAGAACAGGATCCCAAAGTACTGTAAGTAGCCAAATAAATTATTGGGTATCTTTCAGAAGTCAAGATTCTGCATTTAGAGTTAAAAAAAAGGCCTGCGGGAGCTCCTCCCTCTTCAGCCTCTTAATAACTATGGGACCTTGAACAATTCACTTCCTTTCTCTGGGTCTCATCTGTCTGATGTGGGGGCTGGGCTAGGTGAACTCTAAGGTTCCCTTCCAGTTTTACTATTCCATAAATTGAAAAGAATCAGAGTTATCATTATTCTAATAAAACTTCCACCTTTTCAAAAGATTTTATATACTTAAAGATGGTTTTATCCATTTATTTTATATGTTTCAAGACATAAATATGTGTAAAGTAGTTTTTCTTTTTCCTGGTTGGCTTCCAAAAGTAAAGTAATGCCTTGCATTTATCAAATATGACATGATTTCTTTCTGCATTTTGAAATTACAAATTTAGAAATTGACATAATTTGAAATTTAGGGTAACTGGTTTGTGCCTTCTGAAGTATAAAATGTGTTTTTATGAAGGAAATCATTCTGAATGTCATCAAAGATTAGTTCTTTGTACTAGAGAGTACATAGACACAAGCATAATATTTTTATGTCTCCAGATACACGAATGTATGTGGGAAGTTTATTCCAAGAATATTACACTTAGTATATTTTAGGGTTTAGTAACCACATTTATATTTTCTGTTATTTTGAAATACTGCAGTTCTCTGAAATGGCAAATGAGACTCTTCTTGCATTATTAGCCATTTTCTCATGAATGTACAGAGATTTGGGGTTGGTTTTCTTAAATTTTTAGTGTGTTCCCATGAGGAGATTAGCAACATAATGCATAAAAGGTTTTAGAGTCAATTTCTTATGGCCTTTTGTATCTGTAAAATGGAGCTGATGATAGCTACCTTGTAGAGATACGGCCTTTAGTGTATTAATTCTCCTAGACAGTAACTGGCATGTAGGAAGGAATCAGTATACCATACCTATTGTAAAAATAATACATGTGCATTATAAAAAAGTTTTAAGGAAAAATAGCATCCATAATTCTAATATCTAGAAATGCCCACTGGATAGCTTTTCCTAATATTTCCTTGTAATCATTTTTTCCCTTTTCCAAAGTGACATGACTTTCCTCAGGTTAAACATTATTAACTTTTTATAAATAAATGCACATTCTTTTTTCCTGAAACTATATTTTCCATTTAACAATACATTATAAACCTCTTCCCTTGTTAATACAGATCCACCTCATTTTTATTTATATATTATAAATATAGCATATTTCAATTACTACTATATCCTAATTAATTATTCCCATATTCACGAACATTTAGCTTATTTCTAGTTTTTAATTGTTACAAATAATGCTGTAACAAACATTCTTGAACAGAGTTTGTGTTCTTATGTGTCTTTTTCTGCAGTTTCTAAAAAGCAAAATTACTAGATCAGAGAGTACATGCATTTCAACTTTTTTTTTTTAAAGATGACCAGTAAGGGGATCTTAACCCTTGACTTGGTGTTGTCAGCACCACGCTCACCCAGTGAGCAAACCAGCCATCCCTATATGGGACCCGAACCCGGGGCCTTGGTGTTATCAGCACCGCACTCTCCCGAGTGAGCCACAGGCCGTCCCATGCATTTCAACTTTTGAGAAAAAGTCCACATTGTCCTCCCCCAAAAAGTATCACTTTGTACCTTTATCAAGAAAATATAAGACTGGCTATTTTAGTTATACTTAAACTTTTATTGAATATTATCAGACTTTATTGTGTGTATATGAGAGAGGCTGAGCTCTTGGATTTTTTATTTCTTGTTAAGACATGCTTGTTTATATCACTTGCTGTTTTTAAAATCTTGGTCTATTACATACTCATACATTGTAAATATTTTCACCCATCTGCTTATCCTTTAATTTTGTCTTCAACCATTTCTTGATGCATTTTAAATAGCTGTAAAAAAAATTCTGTGTAACAGGTAAAATGCAATGGTTAAGAGCACAAACTGGAACCAGGCTGCCTGAGTGCAAATTTCTGATCATAGCCCTCCTAGCTATTTGATCTTAAGCTAAGCTACCTAGCTTCTTTGTGCCTCAGTTTCCACATCTAAGGTGGAAACAGTAATAATAATCAACTAAGTTTAAACCAGTTTTCATTTCCATTTGTAGTGTGTGAGAAAACCTGTTTAAATATCTCCTTACCTACACTGAGTAGTCTCTTTTTAAAAAAATTGTTGCTAGTCTAAAAAGTTGAAATGGCATTTTACTTAATTTGCTTTTATTTAATTGCTGCTAATATGGAATTTTTTGCCTGTGTGTTTTGGAGTGATATCTTAAAATTTAAGTGGAAAGTTTGACTTAGTCCAATTCATGTGATAAGGTGAACTTTCATTTATAGAACTATTTTGGGAGTCAGTTCAGTGAAAAATAAATCTATATAACTGAATTGCTCCATTCAGTCATTGTTTATTCTTAAATTGCCCATTCTTATTTTTAAATGGAAAATGGTTTTACTACTAACTAAATTTAAAATGTCTGTATTCATCAGATACCCATACCGGCCCAGGTGCCAAAAAAAGAAAATGAAATAAAATGTCTGTATTCAGATGCTGGATGAATAATGATGTATTATGGTGAGTTCCCAGCTAGTTGAAAGCCATGCTTAAAGAATGTTGCTGGTTGGTTGATTGATAGTCATCTTGGAAATCTATTTAGTGTGTCCCAATATTTTGCTCATTCTTATTCAGTGTTTTCTTCAGTGATTTAATCAGGGTTTCTCTTGGCACTGTTGACATTTTGAGCTGGATAGTTCTTTGTTGTGGGGCATTATACTGTGCATTGTAGGATGTTCAGCAGCATCTTGGCCTCTACCCACTAGATATTGGTAGTATAAACACACACCTGTGTTGTGACAGCAAAATGTCCCCAGACATTGTCACATGTTCTCCGGAGAGGGCAAAACCACCATATTTGAGAACCACTGATTTAGATGAATATACAAGACATACTTACTGAATTTGTAGTTCTAATCTTTTCTTGGGCCAGATAATTAATATAATGTATGACATAATCAGGATTCTAATGTCCTGTGCTTAACCTTTAGGGGGAAAAAGATGGAAAAAAAAAAGACATTTAGAAGTAATCTGTTCAGGATACTGTGTTTTATCAGCCATTCATATGAAAATATCCAAGGTTTTAAGTGATTGCAGTGGTAATTTGCTAGAAGGAGGGAAGAGGGGATATGAAATCTTCTAAAAGAATTCTGTTTAGCGCTTACTTCCCTAGTTTGTTTTTAAGAGACTGTTTTTCAACTAACTTTCAAAAGTTGGTTAAAGCTTGGACTCAAACCTGAATTTTCCTACCATTTGATGCATATTAGGTGATCTTGGACAAGTTCTAACTTACTGGGTTATTGAGAGGATTAAATGAAATGATAAAGTAATATCTGGCACATAGCAGATTATGTACAGTGACATTAAAGGTGTACATTCCTTTATCTGAAATCTCTGGGAATATGGCACATTTACTACATATTACATTCACCCCTCATAAGTCTAGTATAGCATTGCATTATCAAGCAATACTATTTCTGCAGTGAAACCTACAAATGTTTACATTGTATTGGATAAATAATGATAGTAACCTGGCTCAGTCAGGTTTTGCTGCCTAAGGAGTTAAGAAAAATCTTTCCGTTTCATATATTTGGGGATTTGGGGCTTGTTGATATGAGACTTTTTACTCCTAGGTATTAAATTGGTTCATTGCTTATTTGAGCAGTTTGATCTGCAATATAGTCAAAAACTCAAATTGTTTGTTTAAATTTAATTTAAAAAATTTTTGTTCTAATGGTAACTAGTAAGGAACCCGAGTGAAAGATTCTTTGTACTATTTTGTAACTTTTCTGTGAAGTCTGAATTATTTCAAAACAAATGTTTCAAAAAATTTAAAGACCCAATATGAAGAGTGACTAATGTACCATTGTGCCTGAACTATCTCTGTAGAACTATCAAGAGGTAACTGTAGTAGCCATGCAATAGGTACCTTAGAAAAATAGGTTCGGGGCCGGCTCGTGGCTCACTTGGTAGAGTGCGGTGCTAATAACACCAAGGCCCCGGGTTCGGATCCCACATAGGGATGGCCGGTTCGCTCACTGGCTGAGCATGGTGCTGACAACACCAAGTCAAGGGTTAAGATCCCCTTACCGGTCATCTTTTAAAAAAAGAAAAGAAAAAAAAAAAAGAAAAGAAAAATAGGTTCGTTCTAAGCCAGGTATTCTTTATGGCAGGAATTTTTGACAAGTATGACTGTGAATCTCCTAAAATCATGTACAAAATTATGTGATGTGTGAATTTTTCCAAGAACAAAAACTGTGATTTTTACTGAATAGCTAAAGTGGGGTGTAACACTAACCAGTCCTTGAAGTCAAAAATGTATTTAATGGAGGTGAATTTTTTAGAGGACTGGTGAATTTGCAGGAATGTCATAATGAATATATATATATACACATTTATTTATTCTAACCGGTAAGGAGATCGCAACCCCCAATACGGTGTCATCTGCACCACACTCAGCCAGTGAGCGCACCGGCCATCCCTATACAGCATCTGAGCCTGTGGCCTCGGCGCTACCCTGCACCACATTCTCCTGAGTGAACCACAGGGCTGGCCCCATAATGGATATTTTAATGAACAAAGAAAAGTTAAGGGATGCTTATATTAAGAATTAAATTGAGCCAAAGCAAGATTGACATTCTCTGTTAAAAACAGAGGAGCTTGATAAGGAGATGTGGCTCCCTTACTTATTTTGGAGCAGATCCCAAACTACTTCTCTAAAATAGGGGCTCTTTCAGAGGTAACTCCTTTACCTTATCTCTTTGTAGAGTTTATAACTTTAACTTCACTTTCACCCAGTGCTAATCAAAAACTGTTGAAAGAAATGTGAAAGAACTATGTGAAGAAAACATACACTCTACTGAATGATTTAAAAGGTTTGAGTAGATGGAAAAGTGCTTTGTTCTTCGGAGACTCAATATTGTAGAAATACATTTATTTCTTAAATGATCTTTGAGAGATATGTGTCCTAATCAAAATATCAGTGGGATTTTGTTTGTTGTTTTGATGGAGATTATTTATTTATTTATTTATTGAGAAGAAAGAGGGTTCATGACAGAATGAATGACTAAAGTTTTTTTGAAGAATAACGTAGGAGATGGAAAAACCTGAAAAAAGAAGAGTAATGAGGCTGGACTCATTAAAATTTATAAAATTGTAGCAAAGTTTTATGGTGTTGGCATAGAAATCTACAGTTACTTTAGATTATAGAAAACACTATATTTGGCTCTCTAGTATATGATCAAGGTAGCATTTCAGGGGGGGAGGGGAGAGAGGGAGGAGGGAGGGAGGTGTCGGTGATGGGCCATAATAATCATATACAGTGTATATTGACAAAATAAAAATTTAACGGAAAAAAAAAAAAGGTAGCATTTCAAATTAATACAAATCATTACTTGTTCAATAAATGGAGTTGAGACAGTTAGTTTACCATTTAGGGGGGGAAACTGGATCTTTTACTAAGATAACTTCCAGGTGAATCAAAATCTTAAACTTAAAATGAAATAAAAAATCCTGGAATATTGTCATATTCTTGAAGAGAAAGAACATCTCATCCAGAAGCCATAAAGGGGGGAGAAAAAAACCTAAATTTATGTAAAATTTCTGAGATTTACATGGCAAAAAAGGACCATAGTAAAGTCAAAAGACAAACTGGGCCAAAAAAGTCTAGCATATATGGCTAAGAGTGCTTATGCATTAATGAGAAAAATGGTTAACAACTAATTAGAAAAAGGGGCAAAGGATAAGAATAGGTGGTCATAGAAAGACATGTATACATACATAATATATGGCTGGTAAGCATATATTAATATCTAATATAATTTAAGTTAACCAGGTCATTTTCCTCTTCTACTGTTCTTGAGAGGTAAATTGGTATAGTCATTTTAGAAGATAATTTTGTAGTATTTCTCAAAATGCTCCACATTTTGTTATGCAGAATATTATACATATTTCTCAAAATGTTAGACGTCTTAAAATGTTGTAAATAAATACTCAGGGAGTTTGGTCCATCAATGTATTAGTAAAAAGTTCACAGAGATATATGTATACTTTTATCTATTGCAGCATTATTTTTAATAGTGTAAAAACTGGCAACAACCTAAAGTGTCCTTCAGTATGAACTGAGTTAAAGAAATGATAGTACCTACATACAGTGGAATTCCAAGCAGCCATTAAGCAAACTCAGAATTAGATGTAAAAATATTGTCTCGAAATGATATCTATGATTTGTTCAGTGAAAAAATAATTGTTGAAGTTTAAACAGTTGTCTGAAAGATGAAGCTTACTTTAAATTAGTGGTTCTTTGTATCCAAACTCCATTGAGGATCAGCTTAAATATATGAGTCCTATTGCCAGAAAAATGTCCATACATGATATATGTGGTATATAGTTTATGTGTGTCTGTGTTAGATAAGAAAAGCTACATAAATGAGCCACATTGTTTTGTCTCTTATAGTAATAGAATTTGCATTGAAACTGTTGAGCACATTTGAAAAAATAACTCTGAATCGTGTTACTTTTTTACAGACATCGGATATTGCTCTACACAGTGGTCTCTGTGTATGTAACTATGGGAGATATATCTCTAGTCTCTTTCTTTTCATCAACTATTTGCTTTTCTCTGGAACCAAAATACAGTGGTTTCAAATCCTACCTCTGCTGTTTACTAGCTTTGTGACTGTATTAGCGTTCTCCAGAGAGACAGAATCAATAGGATATGTTATAAATATGTGACGGAATTTATTAGGAGAATTAGTTCATGTAATTGTGAAAAAAAGTCCACAGTAGGCTGTCTGCAAACTGGATGTCGGTATTGTGTCTCAGTCCAAGTCTGAAGGCCTCAAAACCAGGGAAGCTGATGGTATCCTTGGTGTAAGTCCCAGAACCCAAAAGCTGAAGAGTTTTGAGCTCTGATGTCCACAGACAGGAGAGAAGAATGTATCCTAGCTCCAACGGATAGAGAGAGCGCTTCACCTTTTTTTCACTCTTTTGTTCTCTCTGGGGCCCCAGAGGATTCAATGATTCTCTACCCACATCGAGGGTGGGTCTTTCCCACCCAGTCCGTTCAAGCTCTTATACTAATCTCTGCTGGAAACACCCTCATGGACACACCTAAAAAGATAGCTTTACCAGGTTTCTTGGCATTCTTTAATCTAATCAAGTTGACACCTAGAATTAACCTTCACAGTGACCTTAACTCTGTACCTGTACCTCATTTTCCTCATCAGTAAAATGGACATAATTGTAATTTACCCACCTACATACCAATATTTTTGTTCACTTTTTAAAAAAATGTCAGACTTTCCTTTTAGGATCATTTTTCTCCTTTTCTAAGCTCCTTTAGTGAAGTTCTCATAACAAATATGCTTTTTAGTTTTTATTTGAAAATATTCTTTATTTTTTAAATTTTTTAATGGAAATACAATACATACAAAAAAGTACACATATCACTGTACTAAGATCAAAAAAGAACATTACCAGCACCCCAGAAGTCTTTATTGCCTCCTATAGGAATACTTACCACTTGCTTCCTCCAAGTTAACTATCTTTCTGACTTTCAATCTTATAGATTAGTTTTGCCTATTCAAAAATCTTTCCAGTACTTTATTATGAAAAAATTTCAAAAATAAAGCAAAGTTGAAAGAATTTTTCAGTGAATGCCCATATACCCCCACCTAGATTCTGTCATTATCAATTCACTATAATTGCTTCATTACATAGCTGTCCACCCATTAAGCTTTCTTATTTTGGGTGCATTTCAAAGTACATGCAGGCATCACTCCAGTGGCCTCTGAATAATTCAGCATCATTAACTAGAGTTCAGTAGTTGTTTACATTTTTTTCTTTTGATGTAAACTTTACATGCAATGAAATGCACAAATCTTAATATGCTATATTTTGACAAATATACACATCTGTATAATCCAGTCTCTGAATATATAGAACATTACCATCATCCCAGAAAGATTTTTTTCCCAGTCAACTCTTCTCCTCAGAGACAACCTGTTCTAATTTTTTCCCCTGAAGATTTGTGTGTTCTAAATTTCATGTATATGCAGTCATATAGCTCACCCTTACTTTGAATGATAGCTTAGCTTAATATGCAATATCTTAAGTAGACATTTATTTTAGTACTTAGTTCATTTATTTATTCCATTGTCTTCTCACTTTGCCGTTATTGAGGACACTGTTTTATAGACAGTCTTTCTTTTTTCTCTTCTAATTGCTTTTAAGATTTTCACTTTTGTCTTTGGAGTTCTGCAGTTTCATTATGATGTATGTATTGGTGTGATTTTTTAAAAATATATATTTATATATATATATTTCCCTTTTTTGTGTATTGAAACGATTTCTTTTTACTTATCTTCCTTTGGATTTGTTGCGCTTTCTAAATATGGCAGTTCCGGAAAATTCTAATGAATTATCTTAATCTCTTACTTCTTTGTCCTTGCTACTTTCTGGCTGTATCGTCCATGTAACTTTCTCTTCTCAGCTGTGTCTAATTAATCTGGTATTTAGCCCATGCACTGTTTTATCTTTTTGTTCTTAGTTAGGTTTTTTATTTTTAGAAGTTCTGTTTTTTTCCCAGATCTTTCTGGTCTTTAGAATTGGATAGATAGAATTGGATCCATTTCTCATATTTTAAGCTCATTTTTTTCTTCAGTGTAAATGCATTTACTTATTTACACATTTATTATCTGTGTAAATGCATCAGTCTACTTCTGTTGCTCATAACAAAATATGCTGAAGTATGTAATTTGTAAGAAAATGAAATTTATCGCTTACAGTTTCTGAGTTTGGGAAGTTCAGAGTCTGGAAGATATAGCTGGTGAAGGTCTTTGTGGTGGCAAAGGTGATGGCAGTGTATCACATTATGAAAAAATGGTAGAGTGGAGAGAGACTACTCTCCTTATTTACTTTCCTTTTAAACTTCTACAAACCACACCCATGGCTGCCATTTTTAATCCATTCACTATGGCATAGTCCTACAATCTAATCACCTCTTCAAGGCCCCACCTTTCAGTTACCATAATAGGATTTCCCACTCTCTTAACAGTCACAGTGGGGGCCAAGTTACTAATACATAAAACTTGGGGGACACAGTTCAAGCTTCAGTGAGTTTGGGGGGGAAATTCAATCTACTACAGTAAATAATTCCAGTTTCTGAAGTTCTTGGAACACTAATAGTGTGGTTTGCTATTTCTGCTAACTCTTGTTTATAGTGGCTTGTTTCCTTGCTTTTTTCCTAATATGTAATTGTGAACTCATTTTCATCTGTAGAAGGTGGTGTGCATTTCCTTATGCCAGATACTCATTGGCACTAATCCAGGATCCTCCTTGATTTCTTTCTTTTTTTTTTTTTTTTTTTTTTTCCGTGTCCGGCAACGGATTACAACCCTCAGTGTTGCCCCCGCACCGGACCAGGGACCGGCAACGGGACTGCAACCCTCGGCGTCGCTCCCGCGCCTCTCCCAGCCAGCGAGCGGGAACCGGTCTGCATGTGGGATCCGAACCTCGGGTGGGAGCGCCACCGCGCTTCCCAAGCGGCGCACTATCCAGTGCGCCACCGGGCCGGCCCCACCTCCTTGATTTCTTAGTCTGAAATTTCTCAGACTATACTAGTAGTAATAATTTGAACCCCAGACCCATTTGAGGAGGCTATAGTTATGCATTCTCAGTTGAAACCTCCTCCCCTCCCCACTCTTCCTATGCCTCTCTCCCTAGAGCACCCAGCTGAGGTTGACAAGTTTCTTTGTTATCTTTCTTTGCTAGTGGGTATGATTTTTCTGGTTCACGCTTTTACTGATTTTATGCAGTTATCTCAGTTTGAGGTCTCAAGCTTATATGGGCCCAAGACTTTGTCTCATGTCACCCAATGGCTGTTAAAACAAAGGCCTCTTGGTTACCAAGATTGGCTTTGGCCTCCAGAGGAGTTGTAGCTTCAGCTTTCCACTAAGTTCCTGCTTCCTTTTCACCCCTAGAGATTTCTCTTACTTGCCGATGAGCTCAATATGTTTGTTATATTTCTCCAGAATTTCTTAATGTGTGTTATTGGGAGAGTTTTCAGGTTATCTTCTCCGCCATGTTGCCCTGATTGTTTAAAATAAGTACTGGCGGGCCGGCCTGTGGCTCACTCGGGAGAG
Source organism: Galeopterus variegatus (assembly GCF_000696425.1). NCBI lineage: Eukaryota > Metazoa > Chordata > Mammalia > Dermoptera > Cynocephalidae > Galeopterus > Galeopterus variegatus. Next base: position 57,327 of record NW_007729322.1, read on the forward strand.
TGCGGTGCTGATAACACCAAGGCCATGGGTTCGGATCCCATATAGGGATGGCTGGTTTGCTCACTGGGTGAGCGTGGTGCTGACAACACCAAGTCAAGGGTTAAGATCCCCTTACCGGCCATCTTTAAATAAATAAATAAATAAATAAATAATAAAATAAAATAAAATAAGCACTGGCCCCAGTATGATGGTAAGGTCAGTAATAGAAAAAGGTAGACCAGGAAGGTGTGATAATTTCTTCCTCACCTAGCAATTCTACTTCTAGGAATTTATCTGATAGATATACATATAGAAAGTGAAGTATGTACAAGGATATTCAGTACAACATTGTTTGTAACAGCTGAAGAGTAGTACAAATCTAAATGTTCATTGATAGTGGATGGCTTAATAAATTATGCCATGCCTTTACAATGGAAAAAGTATGAGGCAGATTTAAATGTACTAATATGAAATGACAGCCAGAAATATTAAGTGAATAAATATAAGTGTAGAACCATGCTCATTGCATGCTACCATTGTGTGAAAAATAAAATTTATGTACGTATATGCTTATAAACTGGTAACAGTGGTTACCTTCAGGGGTAAATTACGTGAAGGGGGCCAGGGATGGTAGTTGTGTGTGCCCTTTGTACCTTTTTGAATTTTAGACCATGTGCATGTATTGTTTATTTTAAGAATAAATTAAATGAATTTTCAAAAATTATTTATTTATTTATTTATTTATTATTTTATTTTTTGGCAGGGGACCCATACAGGGTTCAAACCCTAGACCTCAGTATTATCAGCACCATACTGTAACCAACTGAACTAACTGGCCAGCCCTTAAAAATTTTAAAAGACAGATTGATAGGTGGAGACAGGACCATTATACATTTTGTGTTGTAAATTTAATCTTTGAAAAGTGTTCTGATACTATCATATAAAATTCCATGTTTTTATCCATGACTGCCACTCTTTTTCAGTTGTGTTTTAGTGTTTTGCTAGAGGAAGCTGTGGATATTGAGCCTGGAGATGGTATTGATTGTGTTTGGATAACCTGTCTCATCTGGTCGTATAAATCTCTCATTTTATTTTCCTGGCTATTTTGGTCAGTAGTCAAGTGCAGAGGGAATGCATTTGACTTGTCATTTGGAAGAATGAATTGGACAGAGCCATCCCTCCCCAGTAATATCTTTAGTTATCTTAACTCCAGGCTTGGACTTTTTTTGTGTACTAACCACCCACTCCCCAGATATGGACCCAACTTTTGACCTTCCTCTCCCCACAGTTTGTCTCCAACATAATCTTTAACCCTCAGATCTAAGCAACCCAGTCCTGCTTACTATTCTACTACTGTCAGTTTAGAACTATGAGTCCTTAACTTCTCAACACTTCCTTCTGACAGTGTTCTTTAGCTCTCTGAATGTGCATCTCTCTTGTACTTAAAGTATTAAGATAGTAGAGGTGTGCCCATTATTAAACACCAGTGTGAATTAATATTTAAGAGCTCCAGTCCTGTTTTAGAAGCTAGCCACTAGGTGTCCCTCTTGTAAAGAAATAACAAACCTTTTACAGATTCAAAAAATTACTTTTTGTTTTTTGGATAAAATTACAGCATTCTAATTATATTGCAATGAAATACTCATCCACCCCTGTATTAATGTCAGCAGTACTTTTTTCCATAAACAATTATGTGGTGGTGCACTTCTTAAAGCACAGGATTTTTTTTAATATGATGTCTTATAAATATAAGTAGTATATGTTTGTAATTTGCTGCAAACTGATTTTAGAAAAGAGCAAAGGAAAATGAAATGATAGGTTTAGCAGTTGTGGTTATGGGGGACAAGTGGATTTTGCAGTGAGCTTTGGGGGATTACATAATAGGTGTGCAGTACAAACTTGTTGACTGATTGAAATGTTTAGTTCTGTGGTTCTCTGCTGTAACAGCTTAGATATAGTTTGATGGAAGAATTTCAGAGCAACAGCAAGGACTTAGAAAGACAGTGTGAAAGAATAGAAGCCTAATGGTTTCCCAGTCAGGCCTTTACCTAACTGGAGCCGTGTAGACAGTGGTAAAGTAGTTCCTGTGACATAGCATCACAGAGGGTATATTGTTCCACAACAACAGTTAGCCAGCTTTCATGGAAATGAAAAACTAAACACTCTTGATCATCTCAGGGTCCCCAAACTGATTCAGTTAGGAAAGTCTTTTGCCAGTCACCAAATCTGGTTTTTCATGATATGCTTCTGGAATGTGTCCCTTTCTTTCCATTCCCTTGACTACAGAGTTATTGTCCTGTGCAGGCCCTTGTCTCACTCTGGACTATTGGGGGACCTGTAAGTGCTTTCTCTACCTTCAGTGTCTCCTCACCTTAGTCACTGTATACACCGCTGCTAAATACATCTTTCTTAAATGTGCTTTTACCATAATGGTCACCTCCTCAAAGTCCTGTAATGCTTCTGTGCCTACAGGAGTCATTAGCTCAGAAATACCTCAATTGGCTATAGGCAGAATTGCCAGTAGGTGAAATTTGTCATTTTATTTCCTGGCCTTGCACTGACTGAAGCTCTCAGGTGTTGAACCCCATTCCTTGGCCTGAAATTAACTCTCTTCTTATCTTCTCATTTGAAATTTCTACCTTTCAGACAGTTGGAAATATAATCCATTTCAAATATTTCTCATTAAGCGCAATAATATAGTTTGTATTTCTTGAATGTTTGTGTTAAACATAACAAAATTTAATTTAGTCTTTATGTGTAAGGGAATTTTCTGGGCAAGTTACTTACCTGTGCCTGTTGCCTTATCTGTACGATGAAGACAATAGTAGTGCCAGCTTTGTGTATAGTGGTTTTCAGTTTAGAGTGCTTGTCAGAATTAACTGTAGGGCAGCTTCAAAATGCGGATAACTGGGCTTGACCAACATAATTGCCAATTCATTGGGCCTCAGGGCATCTTTATTTTTAAAAAGCATCAAATGATTCTGATGTTCAGCTCTACCTGAAAACTACTGAACTATGTGCCAATAAATCACTGACCTTATTTTCAATTAGTTCAGTCAGTGGGGTGACAAGTTGGCAAACTTACAATGTAATGTAGTTAATGCTCTGATGAGAAGTACAAATGGCATGCAGTAGTAGCACAGAGGAGGGCATACTATTGTGGGGAGAGTATTATATTCATTGACAGCAGGGGACAGGAAAGACTGCCCAGAGAAGATAGAATTTGAGCATATTTTTGAAGGACAAAGAACAGTTTTTATGAGGACAGAGGAAAAGGTTGGTCTGGTGGTGAGAATATCAGATGCAAAAACATAGAGTGGCAAATTTAGGACAACATAAGTAGTTTGGTATGCCTAAAAACTAGGATGGGAATTGGTGAGTAATAGGGGATGAGGCTGGAGTGAGGCCTACTATGCCATGCCTGAGACTTTTGGTAGAGTCATACTTTCAGCACAAAATCCTCTCGTTCCTATGAGTGATCCATAACCAAATGTGGATCTTCATAGTCTGTTCCCACCTGATCTCCTAATGTATTCAACTGAATGTACCCAGGCTGGTCACCATTCTAAATTCTAGAATGTCTTCCTGTTCCGTATTTCCTAGCCATCTGTGAAAGTAAACATGATAGCTCATCTTCTCCATTATGTCTCCTTTGCCTGTTCCTATAGTACATATTTTCTCTGCAGTTAATATGAAACAGATGACAGCATTTAGTGCTAGTATTCTTTTCTGGTATGCATATATCTGCTCTCCTTTCTACATTCTAGTGTTTCTTAGTAGGTTCTGTATTGGCAGTTTATATGGGACAATTTTTTGTGTGGGACTTTCCCATGCATTACAGGAAGGCTAGCATTCCTTGTCCCTACACACTAAATGCCTCAAGTGCTCCCCAGTCTTGGAACAATCAAAACTGCTCAGCCATTTCCATATGTCCCCACTTTCCACACCCCAACCCCAGTTGAGAACTGCCTTATTAAATACTCAAGTATTTATCAGTTATTTGAAGCAAAATATTCTTTTTTATTTTAATCCTCACTTGTTACACCCATTTTCTTAATATGCTGTCTACTAAAGCCAATACCACATAGTTAACCTGTTTCCTATTATAGTGGTGGTACTAATTTTTAAAAGGGTAAAATGTAATATATAACTGGAGCTTTTCAAAGTATTTTTATGATGATGTGAGACATAAAATTAGGGTTTTCATTCTCCCCAATTCTGGTTATTTTAATCCATACTAAGTAACTGAACAGATTCTTTTGTATTTATGCTTCCAAAAACACTTATTGTTATGTTAATCCGAATAAAATATTTTCATGAGGAATAATTACATTTATTTTTGAGAGACTTTAAATTCTCATCTTGAAATACATTTTATTTTATTTTATTTTATTTTTTAAAAGATGACCGGTAAGGGGATCTTAACCCTTGACTTGGTGTTGTCAGCACCATGCTCACCCAGTGAGCTAACCGGCCATCCCTATATGGGATCCGAACCCGTGGCCTTGGCGTTATCAGAACCACACTCACCCGAGTGAGCCACGGGCCGGCCCTTGAAATACATTTTAAAAGATTAAATGCTTGTGAGTGAAAGATTATGTATTTTTTACATTTGTTTTTTTCCTTGAAGCGTTTTAAGACTTGGTAGGTTTTCTTTCAGCTTTAAATTAAAATATGATTTTATAGATGACTGTGGAACAAACTTTTCTTTTTCCCTGAAATTCCATGAGGTATTATTTGCTGCTTCCAAATGTCATAACAAGTGACAATTTTAGTCTCTCTTCCTTTTTTGTTTCTTATAAATGAAAGATGAAACCTAGAAAGAAGAAAACTTTAATCACTTGTATCAGTCAGGATACTTTATGTTGCATGAGATAGAATACCGAATTCAAACTGGTTTGAGCTATGTAAAAAGGACATTTTGGCTCTCATAACTGAATGTACCGAGGTAGGATGGTCTTCAGGGTTAATAGATACATTGGTTTGATTATATCATCACAGACTTACTTTATTTCTGATTCTCCATCGTATCTTTTATGGTGTCAGCTTATTTCTCATAGACATAGGATGCTGCTGGTAACAGTTTGGGTTACAGTAAATATCCAGGAGTGTTTGTCTCTCAGCATTACTGAACAGGAAACCTGAGATTCACCATGATTAGGTCATCTAGGTCATTTGCCCAATCCTGAGCTGTTGTGTTCAAGAAAATAATATGTTGATTTTCTTTAGCCAACAGGCACACACCCCTGGAGAGTAGGGATGAGGGGTTCCATTCATCAAGGTGTGATTATGGATTAGGGAGGATAGTGTTGATGAGAAGTAGGGAATGGAGGCCAAATAGATAATCAAAATGACCACTATACCTCTTAAAGATAATTTTTGAATATGGAGGCAAATATTTAAAATAAATAATTGATGGCTGGCTGTTTAGCTTAGTTGGTTACAGTGCCATGTTATTACACCAAGGTCAAGTGTTTGGGTCCCCATATCGGCCAGCAGCAAAAAAAAAAAAAAAAATGAGATACATTTGAATTAGAAGTACAGAATAATACGTGGTTTATTATTGAACTTTGAATTCTGGAGAGTTCATAATAGTATAGTAAAGTGTGCACTCTAGAGTTATGATATTGCCTGGGTTCAAGGTTCAGTGCTGCCACTTTCCAGCTGAATAATGACCTTGGGGAAGTGACTCTTCTCGCTACATAAGTATTTTCATCTATAAAGTAAAATAATATTTTCCCCATTGAATTATAAGAATTAAGTGAATTAATACATGTTAAACATTTGGAACCATACCCAATATATAAAAAGCACTTAATAAACTATTGTATTACTGTTGCCACTTGCTAGTGCTCTCTGGTAGAAGGATGTACCGGTAGCTTTTATAATCTGTAGATCTTTCTTTTTTTTTTCCCTTTTTTTTTGTCTTTTATACTGACCAGTAACAGGATCGCAACCCTCGGTGTTGCGCCCGCACCGCGCTCAGCCAGTGACTGGTAGCTTTTATAATCTGTAGATCTTTCTTTTTTTTTTTTCCCTTTTTTTTTGTCTTTTATACTGACCGGTAACAGGATCGCAACCCTCGGTGTTGCGCCCGCACCGCGCTCAGCCAGTGAGTGGGAACTGGTCTCCACATGGGATCCGAACCCTCAGCGGAAGCGCCGCCGCGCTCCCAAGCGGTGCACTCTCCAGTGCGCCACCGGGCCGGCCCTGTAGATCTTTCTAATTAGTGATATAGTATTACAAAAATCAGACAAGTGGAGTCTAGGTTTAGCTTACCTCATGGAATCACCTGTAGTTAAAAATCAGAAGTAAGAATTTCAGGCATATTTGAACTGACATAATATGTCAGTGTGACTCTCAAAAGTAATTGGAAATGCTTCTCTTAATAACTACAATTTGGACTGAAAGATTACTGTCCTGAGTATGCTATAGAAACACTTATTAGGAGAGTTAAGAAGTGGGATGATGGATCTCCCCTTAAACCCTTCATTGCACTCTTCTTTAAAACCCTCTTTAATTTGCAGTGGGTATAAACACAATTTGTGGTAAGGGGCATGCTGCCAGTATGGACCTGGCCATCACATCTTAGGCATGAGTGGTGACAGTTTGCTCTGTATCCATGAATATTCATAACCAATAAAAAAATAAAAATAAAAAAATAAAACCCTCCTTGCTGCCGCATTAACTACAGGATAGAATCCATACTGCTTAGCAGAGTGTTCAGGGCCCTTTATAATCTGATAATACTGCTCTTGTCTAGTTTCATCTCTAGCCACCAAACACTGAATTCAGGGTAAATAGAGTTTACTTATGAATTCATGGCAAAATACTCTCAGTTAAAGGCACTGTCAGTATTTCTGTTCTAAGCTTCATAATTCAGGACATTAAATTGTAGAATTTTAACAATGATAGTAACAGTAACTAACATTTTTGGGTGCTGTGTTCTAAATTCATGATGTATTATTTACTCATTTAATCCTGTGATATAAATACTGTTGTTATCCCCATTTTACTGTGAGAAGCATGAAACAGAGAAATTAAGTCTCTTGCTCAAGGTCACATTAAGTAATAAATTGTTAAAGTGGGATTCAAACACAAGGTTCTCCCCTGTGCTGTCTCTGGGCAATACAATATATTGAGCATTCTTGCTGTGTACAATGTCAGTAAAGAACAGGATGCTTTCATAGGAGAATTGAGAAATGGAAGGAAAAATGTAGTGTACAGGGTTGGTGACTGACTGTCGTAAAAAAGAAGTCTGCCTTGGGCTGGTCCCCTTTTCAGTCTCTATGTCCTTAATGCCTAGCAAGCCTTCAGAAGTTTTCTTCTAGTAAATGTTGGTTAATCAGTGATGGAATGGAATGAGAATTGGTGGTGTTTTTTTTTTAAATAACAGGAATGTTCAAGGTCCTTTAAACTTCATATTAGGAATCTTAGTTCTTAGAATTTAGCCTAAATTCAAAAAGAATGTTAAAATTATTCCTGTCTTTTGTCACAACTGTCTTGCACTTCCCCATGAAAGCATCTTTGATTTTGCTAATTATAAAAAATAACAAATCTTTATGTGAAAGATTTATTTAATACAGACATATTCTTAAGAATTAAGTCCTTTTATAATGTCAGGAAATAACTATTGTTAAAAGTTTGGAGTATATTCTTCATACTTGTAAATACATGTATAAATCTATATGTTAAATATAAATGCCATTATTCAGCATGCACATTTTTCTATTCTACATCAGTGCACATAGTTCTTCATCTGTTATGACTACTTAACATTCATTATGTAGATCTGCCATGATTTATTTAATCAATTTTCTGATGATGTACATTTAGGTAGTTAATATTTTTCTATTATATAAAGTGGTACAGTGGACATTTTATACATACATCATTACTTGTCCCATTATTTCCTTGGTATAAATTCTTGGGAATAAAACTGTAGAGGCAAAAATATGTACTTTTTCAATTGTGAATTTTTGTTCATAGCTCTTATGAAATTGAACTGCAAGAAGCTTGCACCAATTTATACTCATGTCAACAATGGAAGGTGTCCATTTTGCCACACTTCCCTAGTATTTTTTATTTTATAAACCTCTCTGCAAATCTGATAGGTAAAAATATTTCATTGTTATATACATTTGTTTGGTTATTAGTGAGTTTGAACATTTTATAACATGAGCGCAGTACCATTTAAAAGGAGCTGATGACTTTTGATTTGCATCTTCTTTTTTGGGATTTTATGGTCTTTTTCTAGATATGAAAATTAGCAATTTTAAGACAAGAAGACAGAAGAATAATTGAGTGTATGGGTATAGAACCTCTCCCCAAATGTGTGTCTTTATCCACATATTACTTTCTTGAAACGGGGGAGAGAATGATTCTTAATAGTTACTAATAAGCAAGAGCTGGTAAATAAGTACCTTGTATTAACTCACTGAAAACAAGTACAAAATAATATTTATTTTCTTCATTTAATGCATGTGCTATTTAAGTATTTCTCAATCTTTTTTTTATTATCACTCCCCTAAACATCTTTAGACATTTTCCCCCTAATTTCCCTCCCACCCCCATGATATTTTGATATCGTAGGTACACTGTATATCTATTTATGTACAGTGGCCATTTGGAGAGCCGCAAACCATTATAACATCTAAGATTTTATTGGCCATTTGGAGAATCAATTTTTGCCCCCTTTGGGGTAATACTGCTCCCATTGAGAATGCGTGATCTGTGTATATGTGTGTGTATTGATAGTTGGGAGAGGAGGAGAAAAAGCATTGCTTTGCATGAGTGGTTACTTTGGTTTCCTGGGGCTCAGAGAAGAAATCAGTGTTTCTGTTACTTTGTCAGATTGTCCAGAAAGGAACGTTAGGTTTAATAATTGCCACCATTACTTCACCAGTCTATTATCAAACTCTAAACATAGTGCCTTGGAGTGCTAAGTTACCTAGAACATTCTAGGTACAATATTTTCACTCTTGAGAATGTTAATATGCCATGGGCATACTGACATTATTGTAGTTGAAGGCATTTTGTTTGAATTTAGGTAATAGTACACCCATTGCATTAAGAGTAATTATAAATGTTCCAACTTCTATTCCAGTGGTTCTCATACTGGTGATTTTGTCTCCTGGGGGACATTTGCAATGTCTGGAAGCAGTTTTTACTGTCACAACTGGTGGTGTGGGTGTTTATAGTGGCATCTAGTTGGTAGAGTCCTGGGATGCTGCTGCTAAACATCCTACAATGCACACAGGACAGCCCCCCCTTTAACAAAGATTTTCTGGTTCAGAATGCCGGCACTGCCGAAGTTGAGAGACCCCACTCTTTCCTAATGACTGTACTTCTTGGAATCTATCTTTAGAAAATAATCCAAGTAATCCAAGTAGTGTTGCTGGGATTTTAGTGTATGTGTATTTTTTTTTAAGTGGGATATATATCTGTATAATTATGAAAAATGGGAAACAAACTTAATTCTTTGAATCTTAGAATTGATTGCCCATGTCAGGATTTACATGAATTTCAGGAACACTGAAGAATTGGAAGCTACTTTAGAGATAATTAACTCACCCATTTCAGCAGTTCTTTATACAATACCCTTCAATTTCTCTTTGCACACCTTAGATCAAGGTATGGTATAAAAGGTCATCAACCATATCAGTAACTTTTTTATTTCTCAGAAGAAAAAAAGCATCTCAAAAAGCATCTCAGTATGTAAGTGGGTTAAATTTGAGTGTGGGTGCCTTGTGTGTTCTTTATATTATTCACTTTTTCTTTGTTTTTGAGATATCGCAAGATCACATTTTAAAAGTAAATGTACTTTTCAAATTTTTTCATGTTTGAAGTGAGGATAAATATAGGAAGATTTTTGTAATTGTCATATTCTCATAATGTGTATATACTAAAATTGTAATGAATGACTTCATTATAGCCACAAGTAGTTAACTACAGCAAATACAGTGATTTCCAAGGGCTTTTCTCTCTTTGTGTTGGAATGTTAAGTACTTTCGGAAGGTTTTTAGGGTTTACTGAATATTAAAAAAGGTGACTGGTTCTTAAAATTGCTCAAGCAATGATTGAGGTGATTGAGTATGATTTACAATTCTATAAGATGACAAGTTGGTGATCGTTCCCCCCCCTCAAGCTAACATGGAAAAACAAATACATTTAAAAGGAAAGCATATTATGCTTTAAGGTTGGCAAAAATCCGTTTATTTCTTGCTAAGAGAGAAATGATAGTTTCTCTCTTATAGCAAGATAGTGAGTGATGTTATGCTATGCCCGTTTCACAAATAATGAAAATCACAAGGTGTATCATTTTGGAGGAATTATTTATTTAAAACTAGTAACTGTTGCATTTGCATTCAAATTTTTAAGTTTTATTCTCAGATTTTAGACATCTGGCCTTTAGATTAGTAAAGGATGCTTTTTGACTTTGTTCTGTCAAAAAAAAAATTAAACTTAACGTGATTGTTTCTTGTATAATAAGTGGCAGTATTATAGAGAAATAAGAGAAAAACATGCTCTAGCTTGTGCCAAAAACTGTCTTGTTATTATATAAAACTGCCATATACAGATCTGTCATAACTTACCCCCTAAGGAAGGATTTTACTTAGGTTTATAGTCATTGTCTTCTGGCAAAAATTTGACTAAATCATATAAATTGTTTGTGGAAGATACTCTACTAGATTATATTAAAAAAACTTTTAGATTTTCGGGCTTTACTGGTAAGGGGTAGGTTTCAAGGAGATTTCAGGGTCATTGCTTGGAGGAGATGCTGCCAGCTGTTAACTTATCAATGGGTCATTAGAAATTTCTTCTAAGTAAGAAAAATATTGTGAAAAACCATCGTGTAGTGAAGATATTTAAATTTCTGTAATGGATTCAATATTTTGAGCATTAATTTTTTTTAAAAAAAGGAATGGTATCTTGTGTTCCTAAATTTAGATATGTTAAATATGACACATGGTCATTTTTCTAAAATCAGGCAATTGAATAATTACTGTCGATTCTATATCAAACCAAAGTTTAGATCTGAAAGGAAAGGGTCTGTAGCTCAAAGTGCGTTCTGCTTAGCAACCAGCTTGTTGTCCACTGTTTTGCTACTGAATGCACGTACTCATGTCTCAGAAGTGTATCTGCAGCCAGCTGGACTCAATCAGACAATACTTCATTCACCTAATTTCCAGACTAGTCAGGCAAAGACCTCAGCTCATTGTATTTGGTCATGAGGAAATTTATTTGTAAACTTCAAGTAGTGGCACACTGATCTCAAAATCCCCTGAAGTATGAGAAATTGCCTTCTAATTCAGGAATGTGAAGTCCTTGGAATTCAGAACTGCTTCACTTGATTTTTTTCTTCTCTTAACAATCCTTACAAGTATATTATTTCAAAAACATAGTTTCTAAAATCCTAGAAAAGAGAAAATAGCTCTTAATAGAAAAGATGTTAAATTCTAAGAATAATTTAGATTATCTTAAAATGAAAATTCAGAAAGTTTACTTTGCTCTTAAACTTCTATTGTCTGCCTTGATCCTCACGTGATTATTTTCCCTTTCAGAAAACAGCAGTTTTGTTGGCATGTGAAGCTCAAGTTTCCTCAAAGTCAAGCTGAGTACATAGAAAGAAGGTATAGTATCACCACTGTCTGTTAAGAACTGATTTGCTTTTATTTTAAGGCTCTGTATTTAAAATAAACAGTTAACTAAATGTACGTCAGTAGTAAAAGGAATAAGTTGTGATATATTCATTCAATGAAATGCTAAACACGATTGAAAATGAATGAAACTATCACATCAGCATGGATGAATCTCAGAAGTAATATTAAGTGAGAAAAGCAAGTTAAAGAAGAATGCATAAAATATGATTATAAATATGAAAAAAAAGAAAAACCCATGAAAACTAGAAAACAAAATAGTGTACTTTTTAGGAATACCTCCAGAGGTTAGGTAGAACTGTAAGGGAAATGTTTAACACAGAAGTCATGATGGTGGTTAATTCAGCAGGGGGATCAGGTATAAGGAGAGGGAGGGATACAAGGAGAATCTAGAGGGCTGAAAAATTTCTGTTTCTTAAGCTAGGTGGTTGTATAGGAAGTAAAAAAATGGCTGAAAATTCTCCTATGCAAAAGTTACCAGTATTAACTTATAGCGGATCCCTCAGAAAAGACATTTTAGACATGTTTGCAAATGCTCCTTGGCTGTGTCTTGATAAACCCATCATAAGTTGAAAATGCATTTAATACCCAAATAAACCCGTCATAAAGTTGAAAAATCTTTAGTAAGTCAGGGACCATCTATATATGTATATTTATCACTGGAATTAATTTGCATAGTTTGCTGTCCTATTTTCATATTATGAACATTTTCAAGTGTCATTTAAAAATTTTAATGGTTGTGTACTATTTGATTTGGGGGGATTGGGAAAATTTTAAAGTTGCTGTTTAAGTAGTATATTAGAATATATCCACATTATACATGAGTGTCCAGTCTTTGTGGTTGTCACATGAATTTTAGTGATGAACTTTATTTGAAGTTACATACCAGACTAAAGGCAGGGAAAGGGCTTTTTACAGATAAAGGTATGTAGCCAAAAGTATATATAAATATGTATAAATGTAAAAGTTACTGTTTCAATATATTGTGTTAATTCTGTTTTACAGCTTTATATATAAAGTTTAAAACAATGTGTATATATATACTGGAATGCTGAAAAACTTAGAATGCTTTGTTTCCAAGGAAACTATTATCAGTTTTTAAACCTAGTCATATGATTTAGAATGAATAAACTTGACGTGCACTGAAATTAAGCACCATCTGAAACCTTTTTACAGATTTATTTCTACAATTTTCAAATATATTTCCTCCTGACTTCATTCTTTTCATGTTTGACACAGGTGTGTTTAAAGAGGTTTCATATTTTTATAACTGATTTATAAGGAGCTTCTCAAAATGTTGTTTTTTAAGACCTTGTTAAGTGTGTCCAAGAAGTTTTTTTGAGCTTTTTCCCTAAGTAATTTTTGCGTAAAAGGATGTTATATTTTCCAAGATTAAAATAAAAGGTCTTTGCTCAGTTATCTAAACAAAGATACCACAACATTTGGTAACTAAGTTAACACCTTCAGTAGAAAGTTATAAATAGTAATATAGATGTTCTTTTTTCTTTGTTGGAAAGAGTACCAGATGATAAAATTATTAATGAAATCTTAAAACCTTACATTGATCCTGAAAAGTCTGATCCTGTAATTCGTCAAAGGTATGCTTCAAAAATCTTGTAATTTTCTGAAATAATTAAAAATGTTGAAGTACTTGTTAGGTGCATATTTATTACGTAAAGCCATGACTTTATTAGAATGTGATGTGTTGGTGCAATTTACTTATATCCAATTTCCTTGCTGTTTACTGAATGTCAATTTGTAAGTAACAACAGTAGTTAAAACTCACTGTTTACTGTGTTCCAGACTCTCTTTGAAGCAGATAGTAATAAATGTATTAATTCATTTAATCTTAATAACTGTGTAAGGTAGATTCCTGTTATTACGCCTGTTTTACAGATGGGGAAACTGAGCCTTAAAGTGGTGAAGTAACTTCATATAGCTAATAAGCAGGGAAGCTAGGATTCAAACATAGGCAGTCTAGAGTTAAAGTCTGCACTCTTAACCCTTAAACTAAACTGCCTTTCAAGTTGAACCAAAAATCTTAAATTAAGAGTTTCCAAGTAACTGTTAAAAGACAGGAAATCCTCTTTCAGCCAAGTCTTCATAGAATTAGGTAAGGTACACTCTGCCTCCCATCCAGAAAAACAGCATGGACAAAAGTGGTTAACATAGCATAGTGGAAAGAGTCAGTCATGTACATCTGGGTTAGAATAGCTGGCTCTGTCCCTTATTAGCTGTGTGATCAGGAGCAAGTTACCTAACGTCTGCACCTTAATTTTTCCATCAGTGAAATGAGAGTGATAGTACCTACTAGATAGGGTTATGAAGTTTAAAAGAAATAGTGTATATGAAGTTGCTAGTATAGGGTCTAGCATACAGTAGGCGGTGCTCAAAAGAGGAAACTATTATTATAGAGTGCGAGTTATTAGTGCTCCTGGTCAGGAACCTAGTTGACTTTATTTTCACCAGATGGTACTTGCTTGGAATATGAATGCTTGGTTTAGTTGCAGAGTAACCTGGTGTTTAAAATTTAGACTAGGTGTATTCTAAAATGTCTGATCCAGTTCTAGTTAAATCTCATTCTTCTGCTTTTGGTAAACGGTAGTGCTTAGACTAATCCAGACCCATTTCATATGTCAAAGCAATGTCTTTGGGACAGCTTGATAACTGAGTTTCTTTCCTTCTTATAACTGTTAATCTAGTTGTTATTGTTACCCATATACTTGGCAGTAAGACAAAATATGTCACTGAATTGGATACGTTTTTAAAAAATAAATGTATAAAAGAGCCAAATTAATTAAACATTTTAATTTAAAATGTTTAATTGAATGGAGAGAAGACAGGTATTTTTTTTCAGATTCTTGGTTACAAAACATCTTTACCTCCTTTTCTGTGCTTGGATAGATGAATTTTAATTATTATTAGCTGCTCATAAATGCTGAGTCTTCATAACAGTATCCTGAAATATACTAAAAATCAATTTTGCTTCCTTCAATACAGTGTTTTTGTTTCAGGTTGAAAGCCTACATTTGCTCTCAGACTGGGGTTCAAATTTTAATGAAGGTCGAATATATGCAGCAAAATTTAGTAAGGTAAAATTGCTTCCTTCTCTGTTTCTTTAAATATTTTCTAATTCCGTAATATAATTAAGTAGCTTGATTGGCTGAAGTCGTTATTATACTAATTATCTGGCTATCAAAAAAACCTAGATTATAAAATAACTTTCAAATTAAAATTCTAAAATAATCATATTTATTATAAGATAAATTTGGTTGAAAAATTACCCTGGCTGGAATATTTTAAAACATCACCATGTACAATTAAGATTTCTAAACCCCATCTTATTTCAAGAAATATTTTATATGACACAGTTCCAGTGTTCAAATTTATACCTTCATAAATACAAGAATTCATATAATCAACTGCCCATTGCATATATTGTAGTGGAAAGAACACTGCATAGAAATGTGAAGAGAGCTAGGTTCTAACAACCCATATGATTGGAGAAAGTTCTTAACATCCCTGAGCTTTGTTCCTTCAGTTAACAGAATGATGAATTAGACTGCTCTAGATGATCTTTCAGTGTCCCCACAAAGTCTGGTTAAGTGCCAGTTGTGTGTCAGCATACTGAATTGCAAAACACCTATCTTTAAAGAACTGTTATGGTTTTCTCTTCTTTTCTGTGGTTTAGTTAACAAAAGTACTAGATCCAATTCAGACTGGTTCTGGTCGGTCTCTTCTATGATTGATTTGGTAGTATAGCTTAGAAGTTTAAGAGCCCAACCTGTGAAGTGCATCTCTCTTCTACTGTGCTGAAATTATGGTTTTAAATGTGTATATGAAAACTTATTGAAAACCAGCTTTGGAAAAATGTTCCAGAAACATCAGTATAAAACATATGTAAAAGAAAATGATATATTATTTGTAGTTCAGAATTTAGTTTAATTCACTTATATGAAGCAGGTGGAGGTACATCTTTCATCAACCTTGCAGAAATTTAAGTTTTAAGTGCATGTGTGAAAACTCATTTTTTAACTTCATTAAAGAACTGATATAAAACAATTGTGAAAAACAATGATACATCATTCCGAATTCAAAATTTAGTTTTATTCATTGCAATAAAGCACCTGAAAGAGTTAAAATAAAATAAAATAAAAAAATCCAAGCTGCAAATGCAAAGCTGGATTTGAATCCTAGCTCTGCCTGCTTCTAATTATGTTAACTTAAGTAAATTACATAGCCTGTCTTGCCTTAGTTTCCTATGGGATGATAATAATAACTATAAGATGAAGATAATTCATTTAGCACATGTTAAGTGCATGCTTTTATTACTATTATTACGACTGCTATTACTATTATTATTATTATCACTGTAATTCCTACTACTATTACCGATAAATGTATTCTTACAAAAGATCTACACATAAGATTTTAAGACTTTATTGCTAAGAAGGGATCTTAAATACTAAATCTTGACTTATTTTCTTACCAAATACTCCCAACTTTATATCATTGATCATGGTTCAGTGATGAAAAATTCAGGTTTTCTGTGATAGTCCTTTTCCTAGACTTCTCAGTTCAGTATGCTTACATGCATTTCTTGCTTTAACTCCCCTCCTTCTCCTGAAAGATTTGGGGTCCCAAATGGGAGGAGGATAGAAATCTCTGTAGTTTCTACAAAGATAGTTGTCCAGAGTTACAACATCCATGTTTTGTTGTGCATTTCTTGCTTTAACTCCCCTCCTTCTCCTGAAAGATTTGGGGTCCCAAATGGGAGGAGTATAGAAATCTCTGTAGTTTCTACAAAGATAGTTGTCCAGAGTTACAACATCCATGTTTTGTTGTTTTGTTTTTGCCAAGACTTTAAAAATTTTTTTAATTTATATTTTTCATTGTACATGTTTGTGGGGTACAGTTGGTTGTTTCACTTCATGCATGTGTTGTATAAGGATCTAATCAGAATAGTTAGCATATCTATCACTTAAACATTTACATTTCTTTGTGGTTATAAATTCAAGATCATCGTTTGTGGCTATCTTGAAGTATACAATGCAATATTATTAGCTATTGTCACCCTAAAGTACTAGAACTTACATACAATGCAATATACAATGAATATTATTGTATATACAATGAAATATACAATGCAATATTATTAGCTATTGTCACCCTAGAGTACCAGAACTTACTCTTCCTATCTAACTGTACCTTTTAAACTTTTTTTTTTATAATTGAAACATAATTCAGTGTACATATCTGTGGGGTACAGCATACAACATCCATGTTAACCAAACTCAATAGTTCTGGAATTGGGACTCAAACATTTAATGTAATTAGTAAGAAATGCCGATATAAAAAGTGATGTTCTTTCAGTTTTGTTTAGTAAAATCCTAAAATGAAGTCCATATAATTTATGTTTAAACAAAACAGTTTGCATCATTCCCTTGGAACTTAACTATGGTCAATCATTAATTCTTTTATTATCTGTGTTTCCTCTTACAAATTCAGTTCCTGTTCTTTCAGTTTTGTTTAGTAAAATCCTAAAATGAAGTCCATATAATTTATGTTTAAACAAAACAGTTTGCATCATTCCCTTGGACCTTAACTATGGTCAATCATTAATTCTTTTATTATCTGTGTTTCCTCTTACAAATTCAGTTCCTTTCCTGACATGCACCATATTTTATCTAATCAGTAGTTCATGTAAATATTATTCATGTTTTATACTATGGTGCACACTTGATGGGTATACTATGGCTTCAGTCTCATAAGCCTACTAAGAGAATATCTCTGAGGGCCTTTATGAAAAGTTAAATACTTTTTAGGATAGTTGTCTCATCTCATCTTCTCCTGACAACGTGGTGACAGTCTCTGTTCAACCATTTCTAGCACTTCTATACCACTCTGAGCATTTGCCGACTCCTTGTCATAGACTGCTAGTGTGGGGGCAACTTATAATTGGCTCCAGAATAAATGTGGAAGGGAAACAGTAAAAGTGTTATCCATTTGGTTCTGAAAATTCTTATTAAGTGCAGTAGGGAGAATAAAACTAAATGCTGCCTCACCATTTCCTTTGTATTTACTTATCTGACCTTGAAATTTTATAAATAGTAGTCATTAGCTACTATTTTAATAGATACATGAGTGGGATTTTTTATTTAAATTTTTTAAATTAATAGGGGTGTATTTGAAGTACCAGATTGCTTTTATAGAATTAAATTAAAATATCTGTTTTGGTGAGTTTTGGCATCAGCTTGACCATGGTTACCTATTTACCTATTCTGTTAGCCAGATAATTAAACTTCTTCACTACTGCTTAGGAAGGCAATTTATATCATTTTGGTACAACTTCTAAGAACGAAAGATTTGTCTTTTTCTTGTGTGGGTTTTTTTTTGGGCTTGTTTTGTTGATTTATTTTGGTTTGTTTGTTTCTTTGTTGTTTCCATTTTTATTTCCTTCCTTACCTGAAAGGGACATTTTGTTATATTTCCATTTTAAGTCAAGGCAACTTGGGGTGTGTCTAATGAAGAAATGCGCCACATCAGTAAGCCAGTCAAACTTGACTCTTCGGCCAAATATCCTCTTCTTCCACAATCAGGAAAATCAGAATTGTGTGTGATAAAAGATAGATATAGAATTGTGAGTATTTTAAAGTTTATAATATATAGGACAGACTCCTTGGGCCCAGACAGCATTTATTTTTAACTTAGGAATGTGTATTATAAATCCTTGAAGAGGTAAAGGGAATAGAAATCTCAGCTTGTTCTAGCAGATCTAGATTTTCTAGAATTGTGACAGAAATGTCTATGACATGACCCAAAGGGGAACATTGAGGAAATAGCTTTCATGCAGCTGCATAGAAAGAAATCAGGATACCTAGAGACCAGAACTCAGGAAGATACCAGTCAAATTGTTAAGACTTATTTTAATAAAGAGCCAATAGGGGTAAACCTTTACCCCAAAAATGTCAGACAAGTACACTGAAATGAAAGTCAGATGACCTAGTTCTAGGCATTCAAGTTTTCTGTGCTTCATTATCCTTTAAGGTCCTTTACTGTCTCTAATATTATAACAGTCTATCTTTAGTATCCCAAAGAGCACCAAAGTTGGGCCTTGGGTTAACCTTTTAATCCCCAAAGGGAAAGGAATGGTAGATTAGTAAAGTAAAAGCTAAGTGATGTTGACTGTAAGGAATACCTAGCATGGACTGTTTTGATACCAAAACTGAGCCAGACTTAGTAACATGAAAAGTACTTTGATTCTACCTTATCTGTGTAAAAAGCTTGTCTTCCACATTTCATCATTTAAGGTGTTTACTTGAGCTAAATAATATATGGGAATACCACCAAAGCAGAGGAAAGAAAAAAAGGTTATGACCCAGGGCAAGATTTAAGAATTGCAACCCTATTTAATTTTGAGTACTGATGGCATCACTTGAAGGCAATTGTAATGTCAGAAATTCCAATTGAGGTAGCTTTTATCCTGAAGGTAGACTTAAACGGGTAGAGTACATCCTTATATTTCTGATTATTATTTCAGGCCTCAAGACATAGTCATCCTAATTTCTAAAGAAATTAGGTTCTTAATAACCTCCCAATTTTATAAGTATTTTCTAATCATAAATAAAATTAGATTCTGTGGAGGTATATATTTTAGACATAGATTTTTTTTGTTTTAATCAGGAAGCTTTTAAACCACAGTGTTTTCCATATAATACATTCATGGATAGGCTAAGATGAACATTTACATTTGATTATATACATAATTACAAGTTATATCATTAAAGGAAAGTACATTCAGAGAACATCGAAGGAAGATTATTATAGGTTATAAAATGTTACACTCTAATTTAAGAAAAGCATGCTATGTAGGAGGATTTTGTTATTTCCTCAAAAGTGCTTGGAAGGCAGAAACGTGTAGTTTTCTTTGTGGCTATTTGATTTTCAATGTATCCTACGATTTACGGCATTCCATTAACTTCAGAATAGTCTTTTTACCAAATACTTGATGTTGCCAATGTCCATTGGTTTTGTTTTCCGTTCTTGGAGGGTTTATGGCAGTTGTATCATGATATAGCTGATCAGCTAGAGCAGGTATTAGCTTGGCCATACGTGACTTTTTTTTTTTTTTTTTTTTTTTAAAAGATGACCGGTAAGGGGATCTTAACCCTTGACTTGGTGTTGTCAGCACCACACTCAGCCAGTGAACGAACCGGCCATCCCTATATGGGATCCGAACCCGGGGCCTTGGTGTTATCAGCACCACACTCTCCTGAGTGAGCCCCGGGCCGGCCCGTGACTTTTATTTTTAAATTGTTTTTTTTTTTTTTTTTTCAAAAAATGACCGGTAAGGGGATCTTAACCCTCGACTTGGTGTTGTCAGCACCACGCTCAGCCAGTGAGCAAACCGGCCATCCCTATATGGGATCCGAACCCGTGGCCTTGGTGTTATCAGCACCGCACTCTACCGAGTGAGCCACAGGGCGGCCCCTTTATTTTTAAATTGTGACCATAGAATACATGTCTAAGTAATTTATTGCTGATCTATTTGGGAGGTTTTTTTCCCAGAATACATAGGGTTTGAATTTGTCTTCTCTTATAAAAGATAATACTCCTTGAATAAATTTATTAATTCATTTAGCAAACACCTAGTGAGTACCCAAGGTTCAGGTACTATTCTAGATGTTGGGGCTATAGCAGTAAGAAAAACCATTTCTGCCTCTGTGAAGCTTACATTCCCAGTGGAGGAGATCATTCATTTATAAAGTGCTTGGTTAATAAAGATACACTTGTCTTCCTGCCACATTATTTTGTACCACCTTTCTATTCTGATACTAAGTACATGAGTGTTTTAGAACCTTAAAAGCCTACATTGGTAGTACCAGGCACTTGCTGCTGACTTATTACTGACAGAAGAATTTATAAAACTGCAAGCTTCAACTCTCTCCATTCTGTTGTAATTTCCCAAATCTGTTAAATTTTAAGCCTAGATTTTACTTTTACTTATTAATGGAATTATTTTTCTGTTCAGATACATTTTCTGTTCTTTATATTTACTTTGCTGCTTTGATGTTTGTATATCTTCCTGGTTTTTCTGGTTTAAGCAGTTGCAGGATGATTCTTTCCAAATTTACTAAAAAAAAAATTGATTAAGCACATTTAATCTTCTAGGCATACGTGGATACTTCAAAAAGTTAATGGAAAGATTCGTATTATCTTTCAATTGTATTTTTCTGTGGATTTTTTGAAGTGCCCTCTTATAAATAAAAATTGGGGCTTATATAAGAATGAAGAATGGTATAGATGCACACATATTCTATAATAGAGCCGTGTCTTAAGTGCTGTGAGGCTACAGGGAGGGTAGTGGCTGTCCTTGCATTATCAGAGAAGGCTTTGTAATGGATGTGATGTTTGATTCTTATTAAAGGTGAATGGTCCATGGCTAGGGGAGGGTAAAGAGGGCCCCAGGATGTGTAAGAGCATAATATAATATGTTGTTTAAAAAAAAAAGCAAGTAAGTGTTTTGAGGAGGTTGAAATGTAGGTGGTACAGAGCAGTATTTAAAATTTTTTTTTTAAATGAAGTTGAGTTACTTCAGGATCCAACACTAGTGCTAAGTTTGGATCACATCCTCTTGGTAGTAGGCTCTGTAAAACTCAAGCAGAAAAGTCAGAAGGACTTGGTGACCAGTTGGCTATGGGGGACAATGAATAGGAAGCAAAGGTGGCTAAGAATTCTGGCATGGATGCTGTTTACAGAATGATGGAGGTAAAGAATGGAGAGGCTTTAGGGCATGTTAAGTTTGAAGTAGAGGTGGCATTATTTTCTGGAACATTATTTTCAAAAAGAATAACCTCTCTATACTATTCCTTTATGATTAGGATCCATTCAGAATTAAATTATATTCCAGTAAGAAATAGTAATATTATCCTTCCAGAATACGTAATCTATGGAGAAGTAGACCTTATTTTACTTTAAGAGGTTCCAGATTAGATTTTGTAGTCTAAAAGTCTCGCCAAATACTGAATTTATTAAGTCACTGCTTCTTAAACCTAACCCAAATTATGAGATGTTTCAAAAATAACCTTTTTGCTTTTACCCAAAAACCTACATCAAATATTTTCTATAAAGTCAAAATAGTGTTTTAAATGTAATACAGGCATTGGAAAGTTACTAATAAGCCTTCCTTTTCCCATCTGAAAGTGAGGATTAGGACAGGAATGATATTTCATCATTATGAAGATGAATTTGAATTAATACATCAGCTCCTTGGTGTAATGCCTGACACACAGCCAGTCACTCTCAATAAATATGTATTATTCAAGTATTTTGAGCTGCAACTAGAAAAACATTCAGGTCAACATCTTGCTGAAATGACCCATTGAATATAAGAGGGGTTTTTTTGTTTGTTTTTTTAATCCTGGAGATTACTTTCTAAGTAAAAGGAGGAAATCTGTTTAAAATAAAAAGTTCCATATGGCGGCAGTTGACTATATTATGCATTATTTTAAAAAAAGAAATAACAGATTATTTCAGCCAAATAATTTCTTATACTTCTGGGAAGTACTCTAAGTTCAATATTAGCTATATTCCCAACAGACCACTCACCACTCACTACAAGGGAGCAGATGCCCAAACATGTTAGTTTACATTTCTTTTGACATTGGATATCAGAAAAATATTACATTTCAGGGGCTTATTTAAGATGTCATCAACTGTTAACCTCTGTACAAATGACTCCCAAATTTAGTTATATTTCAAACCTTTCTCCCAAGCTCCAAATCTTGGTTTCTATCTATCTTAATTTACACATCTCATTAAATCTTAAGCTCAACATATCTAGATCTCATTACACAACATCCATGTCTTGTGTGTGTGTGTGTGTGTGTGTGTGTGTGTGTGTGTGTGTGTGTGTGTGTTGTATTAAATTGACTGACTATGTTCCTGGCATCTAGTAAACAGTCAACAAATGATGGTGCCTATTTCCTGTTACTGGCACTGTCATTCTTCGAGTAAGCCAGGCATAACCTTGGAGCCAAGCATCTTTGACTTCTTGACTTCTTCTCCCTTGTCACCCTGCCTTACATAATTGACCTGCCTAATGAGTCTTCCACATGTCCTTTCCTCTCCATTTTTCAAGGTAGACTACTGTTTACCACTGTTTACAGTTGAGCCCATTCCCTTCCACCAAACTGGATGTAATTTTCTTATCTTTTGAACATCAAAAGATGCTTAGTACTTCTCATAAGTTTCTACAGTCCTGTGTTGTATTTTATCCCAATAAAATTTATTCCATATGATGATAAATTTTCTTTTGAAGACAGTGACTACGTTAGGCATCATCGTCGTTATATTTCCTGCAGCACTGTCAGACTTTCCCATAGTAGGAGTTCAATCTTAATTTTTTAATAAATAAGGTATTAATTTACTTAAATGTATGTGTGCCTGTTTTGTGGTAGGTATTGATGCCACTTAAATATTCTAAAACAGGGCTTGTAATTTTTCTAAGTGACCAGATAGTAAATATTTTTGGCTTTGTGAGCCATATGGTTGCAATTAGTCAACTCTTCCATTGTAGCACATAAGCAGCTGTAAGCAGCTGTATACTGTGTAAATGTATGGGCATGACTGTGTTCCAGTAAAACTTTATTTACAATAAAGACAGAGGGCTAGATGTGGCCCATTGGCTGTCATTTGCTGATCCTTGCTCTGATGGATTTTTTTATTGGTTATTTGTGACTTTGTATCATTTAACCAGTTGGGGACTTCAGTTCTCAATATGTAAAATGAGAGAGAGAGAGAGAGCATAATTGTAGCAAGGGCCAGTATAATTTAAAAGTTATTTCAGGAAAATAGCACCTGCTCAGAGGGCAGGCTTTTTGATATATTAACTTGACCTTAAG
This sequence comes from Galeopterus variegatus, assembly GCF_000696425.1. Lineage (NCBI taxonomy): Eukaryota > Metazoa > Chordata > Mammalia > Dermoptera > Cynocephalidae > Galeopterus > Galeopterus variegatus. Next base: position 80,869 of record NW_007729322.1, read on the forward strand.
TATCAGTGGGTTAAGACTTATCAAGTCTGTATTCATTGAGCCCTTTCCATGTGCCAGCACAGTGCTAAGCTCTAGGGATAAATGGATGTCTTAAAACACTAGGTCTTAAGGAGTTCAGTCTAGGAGGGGAGATGGACATATGGCAAATACCACAATAGATAGACATCAAAAATGAAAGGCATAAAAATGGTGTCCAAAGGAGGACAAGGGCATCTTCGTATGGATACTGCCAGAATTGTCATTGATGGAAGCACAAACCAGTTGCCTTTGTTCTATTTCCCAAAATTGGCATATAAAACCAAGAGTTTAGATTTTAAGCCCAAGCCAATAAAGCATTATCTAGATTTAATTTCATGAGTATCACAGAAAATTATTACTCTTCCTGAAGGTACTACCATTCTGTGCAGATTCTATTAGTTGTTTCCATTACACTGGTTTTAGCTAATAATTTTGGAGCATATTTTGTTTGAAAAACAACTAATGAAAGTATGAGCTATTTGTCTTGGATGATTTTATTTCCATACTGAGAGGATGTTCTTAAAATGAAAACTAAGGTTACTTTCTTTGGGTCTTTATGGATCTTTAGTATGAAATATTTTAAAATTATTTTCAGTGAAGTTAAGCAGTAAGATACTTTCTCCTGTGCTTTTTTAAAGAAATTGATTTTGCCTGTGTAAAAGCATTCGGTGAAGTCCACCTGACCCCTTTTTGGATTTCACTAACACCCACTCACCTTCAAGCAATGACCTACCTTAGAGCAGAGCTGACCTCCCAAGTCATGTTACTTGCTCAGACTCTTGACTCCTAGACTCTGCTCTGCCTTCCGGGATACCAGCTCTCAGCCCTAGTCAACTAAGAGCCTGGTCTCTTGCCTGCCTTACTGTGTAGTCCTACCAAATCCCTCCTTGCTTTTCACCTAGCCCATGCCCCTACTGGCCTATACCTTACCATAAACATCTCCCCAGCTGAACATACATCCTATATTTCTTCTCTTCTCAGACCAGTGCTTTTCAGATTTCATTGTCCATCATAATCATCTAGGACAGTTGTTGAGAATGTAGATTTCTAGCCCACCCTCAGAGGTTCTGGTTTAGTAAAACTTACATAAGACCCAGAAACGTGCATTTTTCACAATCTTTGCTTCCTGGGGAACCCTGATCTGTTATTCATGGGACTACACTTTGAGAAACACTGGCCAGGGTGGTAAACTCCCCTGAGGACATTTTTGGATCCCGTACAACATCTAACATATTTTCTATATAATAAGTATTTGGCAGATGTTTATTCAGTTGACTTGTTTAAGTTGTGAGAAATATGTCAATTGATATTTGGATGGATTTTTTAGGATCACATTTTTACACCCTTTAAGATATTAGTCTGTACCCTTTACCTAATTGAACTAGAAATGGAAAATTAGATTATCTGGTTTCAGGCTTACAGAGAATAATTGAAAAACATACTTTGAAGATATTCTACGTAGGAAACTTAGAACTGTGTGTTTAAGGTTAAAATCTCCTACCATTAGATAGCTGAGTATATTAAAAGTTAAGTTTGGTACAGAATTAAATATATATTAGAGAAAACCGAAGGAATTCCAAAACTTCTAAGAACAGTATTAAATACTTTCAGATGTCTTTTCTCATATAAATAGCCAAAGACCATTTATGCCTTTTAGATGTTTGAAAATAACTGTGATGAAGGAAAGGGTAGTGAAGAACAAGGGTTTCCAGGTTACTTAAACTTTCTCTTGTTTTCCTTTCAGAATTGGATTCTGTTAGTGGGTACTGAGTTGATAAATGGGGGAAAAATCACTTAATCTAAGAATTAATAGTAAACAACTTTGCCTCTAATAGAAGTCATTAGTGCTTGTCTACATATTAAGAGATGCATTTCCAAAATCTTAGTTTGTGTCTAGTATATTTATTTTGTTTTGATGAATTTTATGCTAATAATACTTACAATTATTCAGTCCAGAAGAAATTTTAACATTTAAAGTCTCAAGGTCATAGGCAATAAAATTAAAATTTTAATTCACATGGACATTTTTGTTTCAGAGAAGTATGATTGGGTAATTAGTAGAAGATTTTCAAGCATAGACATATTTAGGATAAAATTCTGTGAGAGAATTGAATGGAAATACAAGTTAAAGGAAAAAAAAGGAACTGAATAAGATTTCTAACTTAGAGAAAAGCTTATTTATACAGTTTTTAATAGGGTGATATTGGTATCATATTGCCATGGTATTTAGATTCTAGTGAATTTACTTAAGAGTAATGTAACAGTTTTATTTTAAATCATCAATATTTACTATACACCATAAATTATTTTCTTTTCATCTATTAAGCTTGTGAGTAAAGATTTTAAATGAAATTTTAGATGTCTATTTAAAAATGTACAAAAGTATCATTGTTTTCCAAAATTATTTTTGGTTATGTATAAGCAAAAAAGTCCAAAGAATCTGAATAAGTTTTCTTAAACACAAAAAAATGTTTACAGCAATGGTGAGTTAAAATCAGAGTTAAATCTGGTGGCAAAGAGAGGGATCTTTATGGAAAATAATAAATACAATGATAACCTTTTATTGAGTGCCTTTCTGCTGTTTAGGTACTCTGTTAAGCGCTTTATACACACACATTGTGATTATGCTATAGTGTACATACATTACATATTATAAATATAAATCGCATGGAGAGCCCTACCTATAGCTGTATATATTCACTAAATAGTAAAACCTCATCCAAACCTAGTCCTGCCTATCTTCAGAGCCTTAGTATGCTCTTTTCAATATATCACATGCCTCTCAGTGCCATAAATGGCCCTAATGCATGTTCTTAAATTATGTGAAACCCAACAGTTCTTTGAAAAATACCAACAATCCTGAAAAGATATAACAAAGAACTGTTGGGTAGTCGTGATCAGGTTGAGAATGTTCTCAGAATGGTATTAACCTCTGACCACATTTTGAATCTAGATTCTAGAACAAAATAAGCAAGGTGTCATTTAAGGATTAGAAAATGTTAGAATCAACCTGAAGAATGTCCACACACATAAAGGAAATATGTAGAGCGGGGTACTAAACATTTTTATTTCAGAGATGACCCTCTTCTAGTGATGGAATGGGCTTCACTCGTGGCATTCTTAAAGCAGTTTTATGACAAGAATTGTAAACTTAGCTCTAGAGAAGCTGAAGATCAGCTAGTTGATATAGTTGGGTGAGTAGTTACAGGACGGATGCAAACACAACTGTTGAAGTTTCAGTAGAGAGCGGGGTACTAAACATTTTTATTTCAGAGATGACCCTCTTCTAGTGATGGAATGGGCTTCACACGTGGCATTCTTAAAGCAGTTTTATGACAAGAATTGTAAACTTAGCTCTAGAGAAGCTGAAGATCAGCTGGTTGATATAGTTGGGTGAGTAGTTACAGGACGGATGCAAACACAACTGTTGAAGTTTCAGTAGCTTTGAACTTGATATCTTTAGTTTGAAAGGCTGTACTGAAAAGTAGATTTAAAGTGATATGATGGTCAAATTCCTAGCAAATTACAAATCTACAGTTTCCCTAGTGATCTCATTTCAGATATGTACTATTTTGATTATTGGTTAAGGGAATTATGTGAAATATAAAGCGAAAGTTTTCTCTAAAAACTTGGGAAATATTTTAACTCTCAACTTAATGCTAATCTACTAAATTTATCCCTTCTAGTTACATCATAGAATATTTTATGACCAACTTTATATTCTCTTCGGAAGGAATAATGACATGAATAATTGAAATTTCTAGTTGATTTAGATATTTCATTTTAGCCAAATAACTTCAGCCCTCTCTCTTAACCAGACCTCTCACTGTAATTTATGGTAAGTACCCAAACTGAATTTATGTGTACTACCGTATCCACTCTTTCACTCAGTACTGTAGACCTAGCTTATTCCTGTCTCTGTCTTACACATACACTTTCTTCCTAGAAAGCCTTGTCCTTTCACCTCTAGTAAACACCTTATATTTCACCATTGTATTCCCAGTGCCAAGAACAGTCTGGAACATGATAGACTCTCAGTAAATATGTGTTGAGTGAGGCATGAACAAACGAGCAAAGGGTTGGGTGAAAGAACTGCTTTATACAGTTTTATAAATCTTGGTTTATACAAGATCTGCTTTATATTCCCAACTCTGCATTTCCTTAAGTGACCCTGAGTAAGATACTTGTCAGGGCTTCAGTGTTCTCATCTAGAAGACAAAAAAGACTGGATTAAGTTCCTTCCAACTCTGAAATAATATTATTCTATGATGTAGTTAATTCATGAACTACTTAACCAACTTTAAGCAATAGTTTCTCTGAGGAACAGAATCATATTTTGCAAAGTGATACATTCTAATAAAGATTGAAGACGTAAGTGTCTGTACGGCTCAGACCACAGCATTCCATTTAGCTCCAGAGGAAATATATATTTTATTAATAAGAGTAAGACTAATTAAAATTCTCTGTTGATTAGGAGAAAGTGCATGGAGGAGGACCATTAAACAATTAGCAATACTATATTGTGTACTTGAGATTTGCTAAGAGGGTAGATCTTAAGTGTTCTCACTACAAGAAAGAATTTTAAAAAAGAGAAAATGCTGAGTATGTGGGGTGATGGTTGTGTTAATCAGCTTGCTTGAGATGACCATTTCATAGTGTATACATATATCAAAATATCAAATTGTAGACCTTCAATATATACAATTCCTATGTGTCAATTATATCTCAATAAAGCTGGAAGAAAAAAAATAACCAGTTAAGAAGAGGGGAGAGCTAGGGTTAGCAAATGAAGTGCCTAGATATTGGATGTGCTGTGCAGCCTCAAAGAACATTTGGAGATGGATACAGAACAAGAGAGCGTGTTTATTGAGTATTTACTCAGATTTAGATTTCTATCACGACACTTGCCCAGTGAAATGTGGCTGTTATTTGGCACCCCGAATAAACTGTGGGGTTTATTTCTATGAACTTCTGTTACCTAGCAGACTACCTGTACATGGTAGACACTAAATAAATATTTGAGGAATCAGTTGATGAATAAATGCCAGGCACTACATTTACAACATTTTCACATTCTAATAGAGCACGTACTATATGAGTATCTGTACTTTACAAGATAGGAATCTCAGGCTCTGAGAAATTGACTTACCCAAAGAAACCAAGGTGCAAGACCAGGATTTGGACTCAGATCTGTTTGTCTACACAGTTTATGCTTTTTCTACTAACTAGTTTCATCATGGATCATAAACATAATTCTTGATAAGTATGTCATTTCCCTGCTAGGGGTGCTAAATTACTTATGGAGTACTTATTACTGATCACGATTTAGCAAGTTACACTTTAGAAACATTTTCACCTATTATTTTTAATCTTTACAAGTTAGCCCATGAACAGATCTTTCCTGTTGTTTTCATGAGGAAAAATGAGTCCCCTTGAGGAGTCATACCTTGTAAGAACCAGAACTCAGGCCTTCTGGATTTAAAAGTAATTGAACTTACTGGTAAAGACCAGAAAAAGACTCCAAAGAAATAACATCTAGAACAATCAGAGCCTTATATAAGCCCCTTTTCAAAGCAGGTTTTGAAATGTATAATTGGTCTTTTTATTTCACTGCATTCATAGTTTTCATATCATGGTTAGACTAGTATAATTTACTGCTGCAGTTCTGAACTGTTGAACTTTCTGAATTGAGGTGAATGTCTGCACTACACAACTCGTGACATATGCTCCATGTCCAGCATGTGTAGTCCTCATTTACATGGATACATAAAAATCCCAAAGCAAAGTGCAGCAAACCACTAATTCAATTACTGTGGTTATATAAGATATGAAAACTAAGAGACATTAGGTAAGGAAAAATTAACTTTGATAAGATCTGTTCCTAATGTGACTTGGACATTATGAATTGTAAAAATTGTCACACCAGGAGTATTAATTATTTGGAGACATTTAAAATAATACTTCATTAAAATTTTTTAAAAAGCAGAAGAGTTAAAACTTTGATCCCTGTACTTTTGTTGTATATGTTTTAGCTTGAGTTTACATATTTTATATTTTACATATTTACATATTTTACATGAGTTTACATATTTTACACATTTATTTGAGTTTACATAGTTTATAGTTGATTCAGGAACCTTATTGAACTCCATTATGCCAAGATGAGCCATAGCTTAAAAATATTTAGCTATCAGATAATAATAATTTGATTTATATTAAACCAAAGGTTCACCTTTGTACTTTTGGAATCAAACTGTGGACCTTGGTGTTATAAGCACCATGCTTTAACCAACTGAACTGGCCAGCCCCAGTTAGTTGCACTTTTGACCCAGAAACCTAGATTGAGAAATAAGTAACAACCTTACAAGAATATAGGTTAAATGCTATTTTTGGCAGATAAGTATCAAAAATTGTAGAATTTTAGAGCTGGAAGGATCTTGGTGAGCATGTCATCCAGTGATCTTATTTTATAATGGAAAAATACCATGGCCTACTGACTATTACACTGTTAAATTTGGAGAAACTCAAACTCAGTTTTAGTTTGTTTTGGAGGGTGGAAGGGGTAGTGATCCAAAACAGGCCAGTGATCAGATGGGAAATAAAGAGGTTTGTAACTGACTTAAAAAAAAAAAAAAAAAAAAGCTGTGTCTTTTTGAGTTATTAGGAGTTAGGAAGAAAAAAAGAAATCCTAATTTGCTAATAAAGTGCAAAGAAAGAAGTTCAAGAACTTGGCCAGTTTCTTTGAAAGTTAGTAACAGAGCCAAGATGAAAAGCACACCCTTGAGTATCAAGGCAACTTTTATTTATGTAATGTCAGTTGCTGTAACACCTGTTTAGCCTACTGAACCATGCTGCCTCATAATGCCCCTGTGAAGCTGCCTGGAGCAGGGTCAGCTTGTGAGTCTGGGAGGGTGAGCAAGTGAAATAACAAGAGGAAATGTCTGAGGAAGGTCCCTTTGGGTAAGAGAAAAGACAAATGTTGGTATCTTAATTCCTCCAAACCTAAGTAGTTTGTCTTATGGCAGCAGAGCCATTCTACTAATGGGAATACCAGAGTTGTTGAAAATTTTTGAAAAGATAAAGCTGTCCCTTGGGTTCAGTGACTTAATGGCTTGCAAAGGAGTTATAAAAACTAAATATTTTAGGCAGTGAAAAACTGGATTCTTAAAACTTACCTCCAGATAGTGTAAACAGAAACAAAGTACTTTTAGCCTCTTGGAAGTAAATGTTATGATAAAATAATGATTTGAAAGTTGAACTAAAAGTTGTAAGGCTCAACTTAAAATACAAAATACATGTAAAGGCAAATATGTGCTTCAGTGCTTACATAGTAAGTTCCACTCTTTGTTACTAAAGAAATCCAGTTACTTTGTCCTGAACTAAAGTTTCTGTAAGAGTGTGCTGTTATTTTAGATAAATACAAATGTAAAACTGATGAGTTTATGGCTTAAATAAATAAGCTAGTAGTTAATATGTTTTATCATTTAGCCCCCAAAAATAACTCTCTGAGGTGGTATTGTCATTATCCCCATTTTCAAGCATGGAAACTGGGGATTAGAGAAGTTAAGTAACTTGTCCACAACCACAGCCCAGTAAATGATGAGCCAGGACTTAACTCACTGTTAGACTCCAAACCCGAGCAACTACTAAAAGTTGTTGCTTCATTTAACTTAATTCCAAGTCCATAGATTGTTAACCTCGTATGTGTTTGATAGCCTTTGTTTATGAACAGTTTGCATAATTTACTTTTATCGATTGATTGATTGATTGGACAGACTGCCGATAGGGGGATCTGAACCCTTGACCTTGGTGTTATAACACTGCGCTCTAACCAACTGAGCTAATCTCATAATTTCCTTTTAAAGCACTGGTAAATATTAAAGCTTTATTTTTTTTATTTTTTTTTATTTTTTTTTGTCTTTTTTCGTGACCGGCAACGGATCGCAACCCTCAGTGTCGCGCCCAGACCGGGACCGGCAACGGGATCGCAACCATCGGCGTCGCTCCCGCACCTCGCTCAGCCAGTGAGCGGCCGGTCTGTATGTGGGATCCGAACCCTCAGCGGGAGCGCCGCCGCACTCCCAAGCGGCGCACTGTAGCAGTGCACCACCGGGCCGGCCCAATATTAAAGCTTTAAAAGTAGTTTAAAAGTAGTAGTAATTTTTTTTACCATTAGTGATCACTAGTAATAAAAAAATCTAATAAATTAAATTTCAGTTAAAAGATGATTTACTGATCTTTGAGTTCTTCAGTTAGCAGGCTGGAAAGCCATGGTGGCCTATCTTACTGATACCCAATAGCAATATTGCTGAGATTGGCAACATTTTAGGGAAAACACTATAAATCCAGTTATTCTAAGCAAAACCATACAACATACCAGATTTACATTGCATTTGAATAAAATATTTTTAAAATAATTTATTAATTGGCAAATATCATATATCTTTGTATCTTAAGTGCTTTGTACAGCACCTCCTTGGCACACAAAATAGGGACCAAGTTATTTTAAGTAAATAAATGTGATTATTAAAGTTTTAGGATTGAAGGCATATATAACTTGTTAGATTATAATTTTTTTTACATATCTCTGAACATTCCTTTGCTGGGAACATATTTTATACTGTATCAGCAATAATATTAGTCTCTGATTCCCTTGTGGCTTTTGAAGAAGTCTTTTCTTGGTGTTGTTATTTCCTATTGTTTCAGCTTTGGAAATCTAGAGAAACCCAGTGAAGATTTAATATTACAAAAAAATAAAATACTTAAAACATTAAGTATACACTGAAATTATTTATCAAAACCAGAAATAAGTAGAAAACATTTACTTATTTGAAAAATGTTTCTTAATAGAAGCCTAATGATTCAGTTAAAATATACAGAAGATAAGTTATTGCAAGTGTCCGTGGGATAATACTTGAAGTTTTTGTTTGAGAGTTCAGGTCTTATTTTTGCTTAAGACATTTATTTATACCCATTTTATATTTTACTTTATAAGTTAATTTTATACTTGGGTATCCTAATACAATTTTACTTTTCTCTTTTGTTTAATTACTGCTAACATTTTTTTTTTTTAAATACTGCTTATTTCAAAGGAAAATAATGTTTAAAAGATGTGAAGCATTTAATCCTTGAATGCTGGAACCACTTTTAAAGTATTGTAAGCACATCTGTATTACATTACACAGGGAAAAGAATGTATGCATTCTATGGTCTATGGGCACTAGGGTGGCTGGTTTAGAAAAACTGAGTATTTTACACTTCAAGTTTCTCTTTTATGTAAAGAATGTTCTGCAATTCTAAAATGAATAATTTAGTTCCAGGGATGGGGTGTGTGGTCAGGAAAGCATAAGTAAAGTTTTGGTTTTACAGTTGTTCTCTCACTTGTCACCTACTACTTAAAAAGAAATCAGTTTTTATAGTGTGCTTAGCTTTGCATTTTGTCAAACACCTCTGTTTTCCTCTCTTTGAAAACTGTTGCATGGGACAAACTTAGAATGCAGAGAAATCACTACACCAGAGTTCATAATAAGTGTGCTGCATGTCTCAGTTAGCTGTGAGTTATGGTGCAAATAATTTGTTACTATTAAGAAATACCAAGGTTTTTGAATGATTTGACTCTTAAAATTACAGCAAATTCAAATGTATCACTATGATAGCCTCACTCTTGGTTATTTGTATTCCACTGTGCTTTCTTGAATGGTAGGGAAAAGGATGGAGTTAGAGTTGTCAGGCTGAGTATCACATGGGACGTGTGTCTTGCTTGTGAATATCATCTGTCATTGGTGGAGTTGGAGGAAAAAGCTGGAGAACTCTGCACTACACTGGTAGATAGGTTCTCAACTTTTTCCTCTTTGGCAAGAAGTGATATTCACATGCCAACATACTTCCATATGCAACCACTAGTGACCTATCTGAAATTCCACCCCTTTATGTCCCACCCCAGAAAGTAAGCAAGAGAGAATGTTATGAGAATGCATCTTTAGTCAACTCAAACCTAACTATTTTTTTTTTCCTTTTTGTCTTTTTTACTGACCGGTAACGGGATCGCAACCCTCGGTGTCACGCCCGTACCAGGGACTGGCAACGGGATCGCAACCCTTGGTGTTGCGCCCACACCGCGCTCAACCAGTGAGTGGGAACCGGTCTCCACATGGGATCCGAACCCTCGGCGGGAGCGCCACCACGCTCCCAAGCGGTGCACTCTCCAGTGCGCCACCAGGCCGTCCCAAACCTAACTATTTTTTTAAAGTAATGACTTGAGAAGTCTATACTTCATGAATATTAGTATCTAATTACCTGTGACACATTTGACAGCCATGTCATGATTCCATGACTGATAAACTTCATTTTTCTTTAATTTTGTGCTTTGCCTCGTTCAGAAAATTGAACCTGATTTTCTAAGTTTCAGTATGAAGGCAGGCCAAATTTAACTGTATGACAATAAAAATTTCTGGAAACAAGTTATAATTAGAATTGACTTTTTGCAAAAGTATTTTGTAGCCATTGCTGCCATGTGTTACTAGAAATATTTGTCTTAGGATCATTGTTTGCTTTTCTTTTAAGGCCCAAAGTAAATACATTTGAGCAATTTGAATTTTTAGCTAGTAATTTTTTTAGCCAAGAAAAATTTATGACACATTAAACAGATATTATATAAAAGTTTTAACTATTCCTTGCTTGATATGAAAATGAATGACTTGTTCTAGAGCTTTCCTAATGTTAAAATATTTTATAGACTTTTTAGTTTCAGAACTTTTATAATAATAGCTCTTCTACCTGGCTTTTTAGAAGGTATTAATCTTACTATGCTGTAAGGAAATAACTATTAAGTTAATGTCATCACATTTTAAAAAATTTTAATGTAAGGACTCTGGTATATTTATTTATGAGTAATTTTGAATATTAACAGTGTTTTTTGTTTTTGTTTTGCTTTTTAATTACAAGATATTATGAACTGGATCCTTATAAAAGTCTCCTAGACAATTTAAGGAAGAAAGTGATCATTGAATACCCAACATTACATGTGGTATTGAAAGGATCCAGTAATGACATGAAAATTCTTCACCAAGGTAGGTGTAAATTTGTTCCTGCAATGCTTAGAGTAACTAGAGAAACTGAAGCAATTACATGATTACACTTATTTTTTTTATATATGTGCTTTCCCACTATATTTGTGCACTTACAGAATTTACTCTCTAGCTACAGTTAATGTAAAGAACCAAATGAATGAGCTACTGCTTCTACCTTGTTTGAAAGCATGGAAGCTTATAATACCAATTTTTAATGAATGAATCAAATTGTCCTATATAAGAGGACATTTTTTGCCTTATTGGGTCTTTGTTTATTTTTGTCTTTTTTAAGCTAATAGTCTTTAAGTAACAGTCTTTGTGCATGATCAGATAGATTTACTCCCTAGTTAAAACTTTTTCTCTAGAGTTTCCTAAAATGAGGGATTATAGAACATTTTTGGTGTCCTACCTTAGAGGAAGGGATAGTGTTGCAAGAAACACTTTAAAAATCAGGCTGTCTTTAGAATAAGCTGAAAAGAATAAGACTTGACCTTTTATCTCCTTTTTTAAACCCTTTGATTTTTTTTCCTTGGCTGTATGGATAAGTATCAGAACTGGAAGAGGTATACATGAAGGTTTAGTGTATAAAACAACTTACCCATATTTGCAGCTACTGATTGAAATAAGCTAATTGTGTTTCTGAATGCAGGATTCTAGAGGATGAGTAAAATTCAGTAATTACTTTATAAAGGTGAGGAGGTTACCCACCTTATCTCAAAACCATTAGATACCACTTTCCACTAAGAATGATAAGTACAGGCCAGCTTCCATTGTAACAAACTCCAGAGGAACATAGAATCCTTGTTTTGGGTAGAACTCTGTTTTTTTTTAAATAGTATTATTTGAAAGGTAAGGTTCAGGTTTTATAGTTATACCAGCATTACAGGATATAACAGGCAGTAACCTATGTTGTAAGGTGTACTCTGTACATATATGTAGCTTTTTGGGGGGTCAGGAGTTAATAGGAAATTTTTTTCAATGCCCAGAATTTTTTCAGTGCCACAAATTGAAACTAATTTTTATTAGCAAACATTAAGTTTCTAATAATAATTAACTTATCAGTCTGTAAGTCTTATGTTTATATTTTTCACAATTTGAAAATACTCAATTTTATTTTCTCAAGATAAGTTAAAAATTTTAGTTTTAAATGACCAGTTTCACTTTTTTTAACTTTGTAATACTTTACTTTTTCCTTAATATAATTCACATAGTGCTCTCTCTCTAAACGTTGGTTTCAGGGAAAGTTGTTTAGTAATGTGGGTTACTAGCTAGGGCAAACATTGTTTGTGTAAATAAACACAGCAAACACAGCTCCTCTTTTACCTTGCTTAGGAATGCACATTCAAGTAAGGCTTTCTGTAATGAAGCTTTCAAAAAAGACTACTTTGGTAGTGTACGTGGAACCTTATTAAGTAAAATGTGCTATTTTTCTGGTGGTTATATGATATTTGGCTAATTTACAGGAACACAGGGGATTCATGCTTTCAGTACAGAGGATTATTTAGAACTGCTGGAGCAAAGAACGGAAGAGAATTTGACAGGATTTTAAGGGCCATACCAGTATTGTCATATCATAAGTACGCACACCTTAAAAATGATGCCAGGTCTTCCTATACATGCATTTCTTTCTGTAAGCACTCAAGGTGTCTGTGTCTTTGCATATTTTCACAGCATGGTTATTCTGCAGGGTGGTCCCTTGATGAGGGAGGGGAATTTTATAAGAACAGGGCATTTTCTTTGGAAAGCTTTGAAATTCCTTCTTTTTCCAGAGGCAGAAAAGTTGGATTTTGATCCTCAGTTCATAGTACAAGGTGTCTCTTTTCTAGTTCAGAGGTAAATGTGTTTCTGGGCTAGGATTCAGTAGTTTCTTCACTTGATCATTGTTACAATGTTTGTTATGATTATAGATTGCCATAATTTATTTTTTCAAAAGTCTGCCTGTATTAATTGGCAATAGGCAAGGGTTTTTTTGTTTGTTTTTTGCTTTTTAAGGAGTGAAAAAAAGTTGACTGTAGAAGATTAAACAGTTAAGGTAACCCACTAGATTAGAGATGTAGAGTGCTGATTACCCATCTATATCAGTCCTGTGGGAAGTGTTCAAAATGGTGTAACTTGCTTCATAGGCCCTTGTTTGTCAAAGTTAGACTGGCAGATTTAAATGATTTGATAAAAGCATGCTGCATTCCAGTCCAAGGAAAAGAGAAAGTGCCCTATTAAAAGAAAACTGGGCACCTTCAGTAGGTAAAGAAAGGGAAAAGCATTTCCCACACTGCTACAAAGCCCCATTAATTTAAAAATATCAGCAAAATATATTTCTCTGACGTACTAACTCAAAGTTAGAAAATGCCTCTAACTTTAGAGAAAGAATCTAATCCTAAATTGATTATTTAAATTATTGAAAAATACCTGACATAGCAGCTACTCATGTCAGTCTGTTGTTGAGCCAATAAATCCTTTCATCCATTCTTCCTCACTCTCCTTCCTTCATTCTTCCTTACCCATCTTTTCTTCCTTTCCCTTTTAGTGTGTGCAGGGGATGGGGAGGATCTCAGTCACAAGTGCTATAATAGAGTTTGTCTAAAGTTCAAAGGAAGCCAGAGGAGAAAACAACTAACTCGTAATATCATGGAGGCACTTGAAAGATTTTGCTAGAGTTTATAAAATTCCACAGGAGTCGAGACCATATCTTGGATGGAACCTATTTCAGTGCTTTACTCATGGAAAGGACTCAGTAAACACCATTTTGGTTGCTGGTGCAACCTGAAATTGAAGTACCATCAGCCAATCCCAAGGAACTTGTCAGTTGGAATGAAGGCAAAGGTCCAGGTTTATGATTCTAGCATCAGCTTTCATAAGCTGTAGACCCTTGAGCATTCACTCTGCCTCTCTGAGCTTTATTTTCCTCATCTACCCAATGGAGATAAACAACAGCTATAAGCCTCAAACAAAATAATCTGTATTTTAACCTTAATTTTCAAAGTGTTTTTATGTGTTATTTCCTTTAACTTTATAATACAACAAAATAGTTACTCTGGTTCCCATTTTGCAGATTAAAAAAAAAAAAAAACTAAAGTAAAAGTTGGAGTGACTTGCAGTTATATTGATTCAGCAAAAATGCTTCACATTGTGAGAATAGATATAGGGAGGAAAGGTCCAGTTTTTGTCCTCAGAGAACTCTCAGTTTAACGACTAAACCATACTTGGTCTTGCTCACTCTAGGCAAGACAGGAGCATCCAAGAAACTCCCTTTCAGTTTTATTTCCTGTGAAAGGAAGGAAATGGCGATTAGCTAGTCTCTGTCAGCCCACATTCACTCAACATATACTGACCTTCAATTTTAAGTTAAAAAAAAAATCATGGAAAATTTTATTCCACCCACAATGTGGCCAATCTGTGTGATAATAGTGATCTGTTCAGTGGCATGAGCATGGGATCATAACCACGCTGTGAAGTGACCATTCCCAAGTCTTCCACAGTCAGGAAGGATGTTACCTCACGAAATATAATTGCCACTTTCAGACATCACTTTTCTATTTTTGTGGCCAGAATTGTACATCCCGCTGCCTGTCTGTCTGTCCTCATGAGTAGTGTTGTTGCTATGCATCAGAAGGGAGGAAGGATAGAAGAGGGAAAAACAGAACAGGCTACACAGAAAACAGTATAAACACTTGACTGTATGTTTACTTATTCTTTTCCAGTGAAAAGTGAATCTACCAAGAACATTGGCAATGAAAATTGAGCACTTCTTCTGGAAGAAAAAGATGAAAATTCCCAAACAGTTGCAGAGGACTGTGCATTGATGAGCTGTCAGATGATTGGGGTATAGTCAGTGGGTGGTTGGAATTTTTTGTTTTTCTAAAAAGAAATTAAAGAATCTTATTTTAAAAATGTATTTTATAGCCTCTTGAATTAATTGACTTGTAAGGCCCCCTGCTCATAAGAACCCACTTTTGCACCTGATCAGCATAGTGCTTTTTGGGCATAGGCTGATAACTTTTTTTTTTTTGGTTAGTTTGATGTAAGACCAAACCCAAGGATCACCTGTGTCAACCACAAAGTTGGCATTTGCTTAGTGGAACTTCACTAAACAGAAAGACTGTGAAACATTCCATTTAACCACAGGAGAGCTAGTCCTCTATCAGTTACCCATTCTTGTCTTTTGAGGTTATATGCAACTTATCCCTTTTGAGACAACTTTTGTACTTGGGAAACTCCCAGTACTATGTCTTTTGTAAAGGC
Source organism: Galeopterus variegatus (assembly GCF_000696425.1). Taxonomy (NCBI): domain Eukaryota; kingdom Metazoa; phylum Chordata; class Mammalia; order Dermoptera; family Cynocephalidae; genus Galeopterus; species Galeopterus variegatus. The sequence continues at coordinate 96,195 of NW_007729322.1, forward strand.
TGTGTAAGTACATTAACTACTGTTTCTTATATTCAGTTCAGAAAATCAGCAGCTCCATGTTGTTTGAACAATCAGTGCTAATGAATTTGGCTCTACTTGTTCACACAGTGACCTGTGTTGTATGAATTCTGTGCCTTTCATCGCATTCCCAGTCCACTGTCATCATCATTACCACAAGGGGTGTTGTGATGAAGAGTTTTATGCTGTATTTTGGTACATCTAGCAATAATTAAAGAAAGAAAAAAAAAAAAACACTTGGAGCTTTTCAATGTGTTCTTAAAATGTATATGTGTGTAATTATGTATATATATATGGCTTAATTTATACCTTATGGGAGCTCTGTATATGTTATGATCTCACATATTGAAATTAAAGTTTTCTAATTTTATTGGAATTTATGCAGTTATAAAATTGCAATATGACTATAAAAGTAAAAGATTACTTCTGTATTGCATCTGTGCACTTAATGATTTAAAAAACAATGATAAAGTTAGACATTAATGAAATTCATTTTTAGTTTACAATTGGAATAATTTTTAGACCAAACCAGAGGCATTAGTAAAGAGACTTAGACAGATGAGAAATATGAAAAGATGGGAAGATGAGCATAGAAGAAACTTGTAGAACACAAATATATATAACTTGGGATAGAAATTGAATAGAATCCAGACATTAATGCCGGAAAGATCCTTGGTATTAAAGTACTAGTGGAAATGTGATTCATAAAAAGTAAGGCCTCACAATTTAAGAAATATGTAAACATCCTAAAGCAACTTCAGGAATCTTCTGATGTGCTAGAGAATTTGTAGAATTGTGTTGTTCACAGTGTTACTGGAAAGACCACTAAATGGGATTTCATGGGATTCAGATTTAATTTAAAAGTGAAATGTGTCTTATTGAAACAGGCAAAAAATAGGATGAATTGAATCAAATGTGTCAGAGTTGTTATTGGGAAAAGTGGAATAAACTACACAAAAAGAACATGTGATTTGTATATCAGGGTGGGGAGGAATTTCCTGACAGTGAAGTCTGTTATGATGTAGTCTCATTTCCAAGAAAAGTGTTGAGTTCCATGCCTTTTAGAATTTAAATTGAAAACTGGACAAAAAGGAGTTATCCTGTACTTTTCCCTGCCCAGGAGGAAAAAGAAGAGGGGGAAAAAATCTACATTATCTAATGCATCTTTGTCGTCTCTATTTTCTAGAATTCTATTAGACCTTTCAGTTATGGACTATTTCTTAGGAAAGACATTAACTAGCAGAGTTTCCCTATATATAACTATCAGCTCATTTGATTAATTCACGTATTTATTCCCACAGGATTCACATTAAACATGTGTTTTAGTGAATAACCATGTCAAAGGCTTGGAAGGGGAGAAATTGGAATACTTCACCAAGAGCCCTAAAAGTTTGTAGTATTTAGATCCAGTTTCTTTTTAGAGTCCCTCTCCATTTTGGATTCTTGACAAATTCTGATGAGTAAACAAACTCTTGACCCATATTAAGTTCAACATTTTGTTCATGAATCACATTTTAAAAGGAGAAAAGCTCCACCTGGCATTCTTTAGTTTTTAAACGACTATTTCAAAGAAAAGATAGGCCTTTCACAATTGCTAATTACTGCATGAGATTAATAGCCATAAATTACAGTAAATAAAACTTGCACCTGTTCCTTTTATAAATATGAATTAAAGAGAGTTGCTTTAATAGATATTTAAGATTCCACAGCATTATTGAGCCAGTTTGTTTCCCTGTAACAAGTAGTGGGATACAAGTTTCACAATGTATGATAGAATGTTATGCACATAACTATAATGCCAACAATTTCCTTTACACATATTGTTTAATTAGTTTGACATAAACTGTGTGTGAAGGTGATTTCATATTACTCAACTCATATTACATCATGTGTTGTACCCAATTTCATATTGCTAAATTTTTTTTTTTTCCTTTTTGTCTTTTTTACTGACCGGTAACGGGATCGCAACCCTCGGTGTTGTGCCCGCACCGTGCTCAGCCAGTGAGCAGGAACCGGTCTCCACATGGGATCCGAACCCTCGGCAGGAGCGCCGCCGCGCTCCCAAGCAGCGCACTCTCCAGTGCGCCACCGGGCCGGCCCCATATTGCTAAATTTTATGCAAAGGTGCTGATCTACTTTTATTTAATTATACACTATTATACTAAAACCCCTTAAGTTTATTCTCAGGTAAATGTTGTGCGCCTTTGATTATTAACTAATCATCCTTCAGTTGCAAATGACAAAATCAAACTAGTGTCATTGTGAAGGGCAATTTATTGGCTTGTATACAGGGAAGTCCAGGTTTGTTTAGATCCAAACACCCACAGATGTCATGCCATTCTCCACAGTTAGGTCTAATCCCCGCCCGCCCCCCCCC
>NW_007729322.1:99589-132683 GCF_000696425.1 Galeopterus variegatus
CCCCCCCCGCCGGATTGGTTTTCTCTTCCAGACTGATTTTCTCTTTGGCGTGAGGGATGGTGAGGTGAGGATGGTGGATGACAGCAATTGACAGTTTCAGCTTACCTCATCATAGCCAGTGATCCAAAACATGGTAGCAAGCTATTTAAAATTTTGGAGATATACTTTGATTTTTCCCAGGTTGGATAGCATTCTATCCCTGAGCTGATCAGGAGAGCAGTTCTCCTGAAGAAAGGGAAAATTTTTCAGAAAGGAAGGGTGTAGGGAGTAGGTGAGGAAAGCCAGTTATTGAGAATACAAAGTAACAGATGTCCATTGCACTATAATTGAATGTGAGTAGCAAGAGAAGTCTGATTTAAACTAACAGAGTAAAATTCAAAATTAGCCTATAAGTCTTCATTGGCTTTAACTAGAGATTTTAATTCCTATTTGATGCCTTTGCTGGTTTGAGTTGCTATTACAGGCTTTGGGGGTTTTTGTTTTGTTTTTAATGCTACCCATTTGTGTTTGACATTGTGTTGCTGCTAGTTTGATCAGATGTACATAGCACCAATCCATTTCCATCACTTGTGTGGACATTTTATTCCATCAACATTTGGAAATTAGAATTTTCCTACTGGGGGAAGATGCTTCAAACATGAAGACTATTTAAATAAAAACTGGCTTTAAAAAAACCTTTAGGGATCTGTACTTCACTACAAAATATTCTTTCCACTTCAGTCATTGAAAACTAAAGTATGTATGCATATGTTCTTTAAAATGAACTATAAATGCTTTTCATGCAGAGTGGTGGACTGCACTCATTTTGAGCTTTCAAACCAAATGCATCCTTAAGCCTTTGACAAGCTACCGCACAACTCTAATATTTCCAATTTTATTTTATCACCAGATAAAGTACCAAATTTCCTTAGGCTGACATTTGGTACTCTCCATGAATTGGTCCAACCTAATTTTACAGTTTTCTCACTTGTTCACTTGCTTTCTTTCTTTTTACCCTTTGCTTCAGTCACACAAAACAATAGAAAGGTCCAATTTCATTTTTCTGCATGTGGATATCTAGTTTTCCCGGCACCGTTTAATGAAGAGACTGTCTTTTCACCATTGCATCTTGGTGGCCTTGTCAAAGAAGGTTGACATTATATGCATGAATTTATTTCTGGGCTCTATTTCTGCTCCATTGGTCTATTTTTATGTGAGTACAACACTGTTTTGATTATTATAGCTTTGTAATAGTTTGAAATCAGGAAGTGTGATGCCTCCAGCTTTGTTCCTCTTGAGATTGCTTTGGTTATGTAGGGTCTGTTTGTGGTTGCATATGAATTTTTGGATTGTTTTTTCTACTTCTGAGGGAAAATGCCAGCAGAATTTTGAAAAGGATTGCATTGAATCTGTAGGTCACTTCGGTTAGTATGGATGTTTAAATGTTATCTTTCCATTTATTTGCATCCTCTTCACCTCTCTTTCATCAATGTCTTTAGATTTCAGCACACAGATTTTTCACCTCTTTGGTTAAATTTATTCATAAGTATGTTATTATTTTTATGCTATTGTAAGTGGTGGTGTTTTTTTTCCTTTTCTGATAGTTTATTCTTAGTGTATAGAATTGTAACTGATCTTTGTATGCTGATTTTTTATCTCGTGACTTTACTGCATCCTTTTATTCTAACAGTTTTTGGTGGAGTCTTTTGGGTTTTTTATATATTAGATCATGTCATTTGCAAATAGACTGTTTTACTACTTCTGCTCTGGTTTGGATGCCTTTTATTTCATTTTTTAAATTTTTTTATGTTGGGGCCTAATTGCTTTGGCTAGACTTCTAGTAGTATGTTTAATAAAAGGGAGAGTGGGCACCCTTGTCTTGTTCCTGATCTTAGAGGAAAAAATTTCAGCTTTTCATTGTTGAGTATCATGTGCACTTGTCATATGTGGCCTATTATGTTAAGATGCATTCCTTCTATGCCTAATTTGTTGAGAGTTTTTATCATGAAAGGATATTAAATTTTGTCAAATGCCTTTTCTGCATCTATTGAGATGATTATATGATTTTTATTCATTATTCTGTTAATGTTGTATATCACAGTTATTGATTCGTGTATGCTGCACCATCCTTGCATTCCAAGTATAAATCTCACTGAATCATAATGCATGATCCTTTTAATGTGGTGTTGAATTCAGTTTGCTGGTGTTGAGAATTTTTACAACTGTTTCATCAGAGATATTGACATTTAATTTTCTCTCTTTTTTTTTTTTCGTGGCTAGTCAGTACAGGGATCTGAACCTGTGATATAAGTTGGGGTTATAAGGCTGTGCTCTAACCAACTGAGCTAACCTTCCAGCCCCAATTTTCTTTTCTTGTAGTGTCTTTATCTGGCTTTGGTATTGGTAATGCTGGCATTGTAAAATAAGTATGGAAGCATTCCCTCTCTTCAGCTTTTTAGAAGAGTTTGAGAAGAACTGGTGTCAGTTCTTTCGTAAGTGTTTAGTAGAATTCACCAGTGAAGCCATCTGGCCCTAGGCTTTTCTTTGTTGGGAAGTTTTTGATTACTGATTCAATATCCTTACTGGTACTGGTCTGTTCCTATTTTCTATTTCTTCATGATTCAGTTTTGGAAGATTGTACATTTCTAGGAATTCACGTCTTCTAAGTTATAGAAATTGTTGGCATATAATTATTCATAGTATTCTTTTATGATTCTTTATTTCTGTAGCATCAGTTGTAGTGTCTCCTCTTTTATAATTTTGAGTCTTTTTTTCTTTAGTTTAGCTAAAGTTTTGTCAATTTTGTTTATCTTTTCAAAAAGACAACTCTTAGTTTGTTGATCTTTTTTGTTGTTTTTCTATTCTTTATTTCATTTATTTTTGCTGTAATGTTTATTATCTCTTTTCATCTTCTAACTTTAGGCTTATTTTGTTCTTTTCTACTTCCTTGAGATTTAAATAGGTTGTTTGAGAGCTTTCTTTTTTCTTAATGTAGACATTTATCACTCTAAATTTTCCTCTTAGAACTGCTTTTGCTGCATCCCATAAGTTTTGTTACGTTGTGTTTCCATTATTGTTTATCTCAAGATTTTTAAAAATTTACCTTTTGATTTATTTTACCCATTATTTGTTTCAGGAATGTGTTGTTTAATTTCCATATATTTGTGAATTTTTTAATTTTGCCCCTATTACTGATTTCTAGTTTTATACCATTGTGGTCAGAAAAGATATTTGATATGATTTCAGTCTTCCTAAATTTGTTAAGAGTTGTTTTGTGGTCTAATGTATGATCAATCCTGGAAGATGTTTGATTATCTGTCTGAATGTTCTACTTATTGTTGACAGTGGGATGTTAAAGTACCCTATTATAATTGTAGTGCTGTTTATCTGCTATGTATTTGCTTTTTTTTCTGTTAATATTTGCTTTATATATTTAGGTGCTTTCTTGGATGCATAAATGTTTACAGTTGTTCTGTTTTCTCGATGAATTGACCCCTTTATCATTATACAATGACGTTTGTCTCTTGTGACAGTTCTTGACTTAGTCTCTCTTGTCTGATATAAGTATAGCCACCCCTTCTCTCTTTTGTTTATCATTTGCATGGAATGTCTTTTTCTATTGCTTCACTTTCAACCTTTGAGTGTCCTTAAAGGTAAAGTCAGTCTCTTGCAGGCAGCAAATAGTTTGGATCTTGTTTTCTTAATATTTAGCCACTCTATATCTCTTGATTGGATAATTTAATTCATTTACATTTAAAGTAATTATTGGTAGGTAAGGATTTATTATTTCTATTTTAATTGTTTGCTGACTGTTTTGTAGTTCCTTTGTTCCTTTCGTCTTCTCTTGTTGTGACTTGATGACTTTTTGTGGTGGTATGCTTTGATTCCTTTCTCTTGATCTTTTGTGTATCTACTGTAGGTTTTTCCTTTGTGATTCCTATGAGGCTTACATTAAGCATCTTATAAAAACATATTTTAAGCAATTTAACTTCAGTTGCATACCATATTTTTAGGTTATTGATATTACAGTTTACATTGGTTTTATATTGTGTATGCATTAACAAATTATTGTAGTTATATTTTTAATAAGTTTGTATTTTAACTTTTATACTAGAGTTGAAAATGATTTACCTGCCACCATTACAATATTAGAGAATTATCAGAATTCTCACTTTACAGTGAATTTTATACATTTATATGTTTTTATATTGTTAATTAGTGTCCTTATATTTCAGCTTGAATAACTACCTTTAGTGCTTCTTGTAAGGAAGGTTAAGTGGTAATGAACATTCTCAATTTTTACTTGTTTGGGAAAGTTTTTATTTCTGAAGGACAGCTTTGCCAGTATTCTTGGCAGGTATTCTTGACAGTTTGTTTCTTTCAGTGTTTTGAATATATCATCGCACTCTCTCCTGACCTGCAAGGTTTCTGTGAGAAATCTGTTTGTAGTCTTATCAGGGCTCTCTTGCATGTGGCAAGTCACTTTTCTTTGTAGACTTAAAAATGCTTTGTCTTTGACTTTTGACAATTTAACTATAATGTGTCTCTGAGTACATGTTCAGGTTCACCCTGTTTGGGGACTTTTGGGCTTCATGAATCTGAATGTCCAGTTCTCTATACAAATTTGGGAAGTTTTTAGTCATTCTTTAAATAAACTTTCTGCTTTATTCTTCCCCTCTTCTCATTCTGGAACCCCCATAATGCATATATTATTTTGTTTGATGGTGTCTGACAAGTCCCTTGGGCTTTCTTCACTTTTTTTCTTTTCTTTTTTTTTTTAATATTTGCTCCTCTGACTGGATGATTTGAATGACCTGTCTTCAGGTTCACTGATTATTTCTTCTGCTTAATGGAGTCTACTCTTGAAGATCTTTATTTTATTTTTAACTTCAGTCATTGTATTTTTTTAGCTGTAAGATTTCTATTTGTTTTTTTCTTAGTGTTGTAAATTTCTTTGTTGAACTTCTCATTTTGTTTCTGTATTGTTTTCTTAATTCTGTTTGGTTGTCTATCTGTGTTTTCTTGTAGTTCACTGATTTTTAAGAGACTTATTCTTAACTTTTTGTTAGTCAATTCATAGGTCTCCATTTCTTCAGAGTCAGTTATTAGAGCTTTATTAGTTTCCTTTGGTGGTTTCATGTTTCCCTGATTCTTCATTATCCTTGTATCTTTGCATTGGTGTTTGCATTTGAGGAAGCAGTCACCTTTTTCAGCCTTTATAGCTTCATTTTGGCAAGGAAAGACCTACATCAGTCAGCCCAACCTGGGGTTTCAGGTGGGCTAGCTAGTAGCATTTATGGGCAAGGTAGGGTTTGCTGCCTGGGGTGTTTGGTCAGGTGGGACTTCTGCCCATGCTCTGAGGTCAGGTGAGGCTGGTGGCTGGGTTCCACAATTCCCTGTTCTTGTGTGGGATTACAGACAGTGCTGCTAACTGGACTCTGTTTAGGCAGGGCTTCAGGCTGTGCTCCACAGCTGGGTAGGGATACAGTTTGGGTTCCATGATTGGATGGGGCCACAGGCTGTGCCCTGCAGTTGGGCTGGGTAACTGGCTGGGTTCTCCACCTCAGCCAGGTGGCTGGCTGTGCTCCATGGTGGGGCAGGGTCACTATCTGGGCTGCCTGGTTGAGCAGGGCCCACTTCTGTCTCACTTCACAGGAAGCACCCCAGAATGCTGATGAAGCTAGATGTGTACCTTGGGGTCTCTTTTTCTCCACTGGAGAAACTGTAGGCCCAGGGGATCCCTCTGTGTGATGATGTGCTAGCTTGGGGGAGAGGCAATGTGGTCAAAGTAAAACCACTCCTCTTACCCTTTTCATTCTCCTTTTTCTTGGTTTTGTGTTCCAAGGTGATGCTTCATCTTTATCCTCATCCTTGCCTCACAAAGCATGCTTGTCCCAATAGTTGCTAATCAATATTTCTGCATAGGGGACTAGAGCCAGGGACCTCCTCTTCCACCATCTTGCTGATGTCATCTGATGTGGCAGTTCTTAATGAAGTGTTCCAACACTGTTCCCAGGATTTTCTTTAAAGTCACTGGCACCCATTCTGCAAGCCCTGATGACAGGACACTTTTCTTGATCAGAAAGTGTCAGAAGAAGCGTTTAGCTCAACAATCAGGATAATGGTTTGTCAACTGAAATTTTAAGTACTTGCTATTGTCCAGTCATGCCACCAGAAATAACCACCAAGTCTGCATAAGCGCAAGCACTGTCCACTGCACTGTGACTGTGAACTGGCCAGCAGCAGTTTTAAGACTCCAGAGATGTCAGAGATGTTAAATTGTGAGCTGATTCTAGAGTCAATTAAGTACAGTAGTATCATCCCATTTCATATGGGCAAGGAAAATGAGATCAAACCAGACTGGGGAATGTGCTCAAAGGTCATGTGGGAAGTAAATAGGTGAGCCAGGATTCAAACCAAGGCAAGTTGGGCTTCAGATGACATGTCCTTAACCATTAGGCTCTGTCTCAGATATTAGGCCATCCTGAATTCATACTGTGTTTCCTGATGATTGGGAACGAATACCATACTGCTGCTTAAAAAGGGAAATAATTATTTTTATAGTCTAACATATTGCTTTTTTGAAAAGGATAGTTTCTTTATAATTTGTAAAACGCTTTTCTTAGAGACTTTTCTCTTCAATAATGGACAGCAGGCTATTTCTTAGGAGAAATATGTTTAGCTCCTGTCTTGAGTCTTTTATCCCTGTTACTTACATTCTTTGCTGGTTTGGACATACTTCAATCACTTACTACAATTAGTTTGAAACCAGCTGTTAATGCTAATTTCTTTGCCAGTTTCTTTCAGTGGGTTCCAGGATATTAGTATCAGGTCTATTTCATTGTCCATCATGAATTATGCACTGCTGAGTCGAGCATTTCTCAAAGCTGTTGCAGCAGTCCTCAGGTAATGTGGCTATTCAGGAATACCTGGTGAAGTGGGCCCACATGGAAAGGATATAATGATGCAAAGAAAAGTGTTAATGACTGTTGTGTTGACATGTTGAGCTGCATGAGGAACATGTGGTTGGCATGCTGGTAAATCCAACTGTCACTGTTGGGCATTGCCTCTGGACAGGACAGACTTGGGGGAATCAGGCTGGGGATGAGCTAGGATAACCACATGAGAAGAAGTATAATTTCAGGACCCGCTGAAAATCTTGAAAATGGCTTCAGAAGTGGAAATGGGATGGTTGGAGAAAATCCATGAAAACACCAGAGCAGACGAATGAAAGGCCTTGAAAAGTTTGTCTTAATTTCATGGGATGGAAGCAAGTGTACATGCTTCGAACTATACAACCAAGGAGAAGTAAATGAGTCATGTGATTTTTTTACAAGGGAAGTTTCCTGTCTCCCTCAGATAGTTAATGCAGAGACTATCAAATAGTGGGTTTGCTTTTTATTTCAGACAACTTTGTTTCTCCCAGGTTTCTGCTAAGCACTCTAGGTTATTTTTACCGTGAGAAGAGACCCCTTCTTGATCTTGATTTCTTTTAGTTCCTTAAACAGTTGATTCTAGTTTAAGTCCATATGGTATGAATCTATGGTACAACGACAGTCCCTAAAGCCCAATAACTTCTTATTTTTCTCAGAACCCTGTGGTCCTACCCTTGACTGTGCTGCTCTGTGTTCCTGAAGAAAAACAGTGGAGTCTAATCTCTGTTTTTTGAAATGTCAGTGGTTGGTTAACCAGATGCTGTGATGCTGTGCTTTTAGGGATTTTGCCAGCATAAAAGAGACAGCAACTTTTTCCATGTTCCTCACAGACTGGAAGGTGTTTTTTCAAATTCTGCGCTTCAGATCCCTCCCTGGCAAGGTTGGTCAGTTGTTCAGCCAACATCCTTGGCCTCTGCAGCCAGTGGTGCTTGGAAGCCTGTAAATAGTTTGTGCCACATTTGGACCCTCACAAACACAACTTTTAGGCATTGGGAATGGAAAGCTTAGGGTGGTGAGGACAGCTAAGCGAGAGCAAGCATCCAGTCTTCCAGGTAATGGACTCTGTAAGAAGGAAGCTACTGTTTGTGGCTGACCTGTGTGTGGACAGTTGAAGGGAAAGAATGACCCAGATAATGTTTTCTCACTTTCCTAGGTGGCAAGGAGCAGCTGTGAGGTTTGTTTTGAATTCTTTTAAAGCAATCTAAGTCTCCTTTCCTCTGACCAACTTGTGTGCCCTTTAGGAGTGAGCAGGAAAGTAAATTAACTCTCAGCTCCTTTGACCCATCAAAAAGTACTTTATTTAAAATCTATAACTTAGCCCACCCAAAAGTACTTTATAATATTCTGTAATCTCCTACAGTTACTTCAATGTAGTATTTCTCCAAAGAGTAGTAATGAATTTGTCAGGCCAAGTGATGGTAAAAATTCTAAAAGGGTATGATAAAAATCTGTTGCTTGCCACCCAACATGCATCCTCCTTTCCAGGAACAATTCCTTAAGTTCCTTTGGGAAAACACTAGCTCCCCCATGCCCTCAGCCCAACCCTAGCTTTTGGGTAGGTTTTCCATTAGCCTAAACTGATCAAGAGTATTCCACTCCTGTGATCACAGGTTTGGTCAAAACTGGGCAGGTAACCTAAACTGGTGCAATCTGAGGGAACTACAAAAATGTGGTGGAGAACAGTCAAGGTATAGACTATCCTCTGCTATAAAGATGTAAGGCTAAAAGTGGGTTAGCCTGTTTGTTTTACTACTGTGAGGAGAGCCAGCCCAAAACTGGTGACAACTCAGAGGAAGCTGATTGGATCTAGATTAAGCCAAGCCATCTATCCCTGTGGAGTGTTCAGTTACATTAGCCAATACATTCCTTTATTTATTTATTTTTTCCTTTTTCAAGTTTGGGTAAGTTGAATTTTTTTGTCAACTATATGAGAATTTGATACCAGGAAATGAAGTGTGGCAAGTGATAGCCCCTGGATTAGGGAATTGACTAAATCAAGATAGTGAGAGAACCTCTATATCCTAGAGTAGAGCATTGTGAAGATTAGATTGGTCTGTAAAAGAAATATAATCTTAACTGCCCCTTTAAGAACACTTTAGAAGTTACACATAGCATTTCTGTTTACATCCCATTTGCAGAATTTGGCCATGTGGCACACCCACTTGAAAGGAAATGAAAGAAGTCTTTATTCTGCATGACAATGTGCCTACCTAAAAATAGTGAATCTTCTTATAAGGAAGACTATTAAATGGGTATTGGGAGACAAGTAACAGTCTTTACTACTGTTGGCCATTGGCAATTTTTATTTTGTAGTAGTGTAATTCTCATAGTTGATTATTCTATTGTCTGATGTATACTGGGACCCTCAACTTATATGCCTGCTACACGGCAGCATTAAGGGACTTGGACAGGTGATAGGAACATATTGGTTATACACTGAAGCCTTTGTAAATTTTATAAGAGACCAATTCGCTTTGAAACTAACATGTTTACAAACCAAGGAGGAATGAAATACTTTTGCTAACAGAAATACTTACTGCAATTCAAGTCAATTGAGTGCAACAATCTGGATCTTTGAATGGAAAAGCCAAATTTCTTCCTAACGTTAGGTTGAGTAAAAGAAGGGAGAAGTACAATAAGGTAAGATGAAGACCTGGGATAAATGTGATTCCCCTAGGCCTCTTGTTATATACTTTAACAGCCTGTCAAAAGGGACATCCATGCCCCTTGAAAAGATGCATCTGTTATGTAGCCTTCCAGCAAAAGGAGAGTAGCTATTTCTCTATGAGTCATTGTTTTTATTGCCCCCAAAGTGAGGCCAATATGGAAGTACAAGCCATTAATTTATAGTCAACCACACTTGTATTCTAAATAAAAAGCTACAAATCAACCAAATTTCTAAATTTTATTACTAATCCATGAAATTGATGAATGTATTAGTCAAGGTTCTCCAGAAAAACAGAACCAATAGGGTGCATATATATGGAGAGAAAGATTTATTATAAAGAATTGATTCATGCAGTTATGGAGTCTGGCAAGGCCTAAGATCTGCAGGGTTTCTCAGCACGAAAGCTAATGTTTCAGTTTGAGTCCAAAGGGATGTCCCAATTCAAAAACTGTCAAGAAGGGAGAATCGTCTCCTGTTCAGAGGATGGTCAGGCTTTTCGTTCTATATAGGCTTTCAACTGATTGGATGAGGCCCACCCACATCAGGGAGAGCAGTCTGCTTTACTCAGTCTTCCAATTTAAACATTAATGTCATCCAAAAATACTCTCATAGAAACACCCAGAATAATTCTTGACCAAATTTCTGGGCACCCTGTGGCCCAGTCAAGTTGACACAAAACAGAACATATAGATGGGAACCAACTGAAATCATAAGAGATTTCTATCCCAGAGAAACCTCCAAATCTGACAACAGTACTTCATGATTGCCCAACCCCTAAATCAGTCCTCACAATCCCATCGCCCACCAATACTACATCCCCATTTACACCAACAGGCAGTAGACTGCTATAGCTGAGCAGCACTCTGAAGGTTCTCTCATAGGAATAACGGACAAGGGAGGTCCTCTTGGAGAGTAATACAGAGACAGCCCCAGGCCTTCACTTAACTGCAAAGTAGCAAGTCTTTGCCATTTATATCCAAAAAGACTAGGATATGTACAAGGACTGTTAGCCACTGGATATTTCACATTCTCCCCCATGCAACTAGGAATTTTTATTGATCTACTTTCTCTTTCCTATTATATATAAGGTATGGTTAAAATTATTAACCTGCATATCACTGAACCATGAAGACTCACTTGAAATGATTTACACATTGGCATGAAATATTGGACTTGGATCCAGCTTCAATAACTATGATTATCTCCCTTTAGGGAAGGGATGCGACTATGGCATGTGTGGAAGCTGTAGGTTGATGTTAGATAGCCAAAGGCTGGACTGTCCAACATTGCTTACTCCTATCTGGTGCTTTAAATTTCCTCTGTGAATCACTTTCCTTCATTCTCTACTATACTGTTGGTTTGGGATTGATATCCCCCTCCCCATTCTACTCTCTTAGCCACAGAAATTGGTTCAGGAATGGACATGTAAATCTATATCGAGGTAAGCTTCTAGATTTTTACTAGGAATGTTAGAACTTCACTTTCCTTTTCTTGTTGGGCTTACTTATGTAGGGATGTGAGCTTTAGAACTGCTGTAATCATTTTTGCTGCCACAAGGGTAAGTAGACTGAAAATCAACCTAGAAGCAATGCCGAGAGATGGATCCTAGTAACAATATTTTCCTTTCATTTTGCAGTTATTCAGGAACACTTTTCCCTTATTTGAAGCGACATAGTTTCCCAAGGGATATAGAAGCTGTGAGGAAATTCAAATGAGCACCTCCTTTTAATGATCTGTTCATCTTTTCCAAGGTTCTCCCCTACAAGATTGAAATCTGCAGAACCACAGAATTTTAGAATTTTAGAATCTTAGAACGAAAAAGATCATAGAGATCAACTAGTCCAGGGCCTCCCAATGTGCCTTGGGGGTAAGCAATTTGATTTTTTTTTTTTTTTTAATTATTATTTTTTTTCTTTTTGTCTTTTTTCATGACTGGCAACGGATCGCAACCCTCAGTGTCGCGCCTGTACTGGACCGGGACCGGCAACGGGATCGCAACCCTCGGTGTTGCGCCCGCACCTCGCTCAGCCAGTGAGCGGCCGGTCTGTATGTGGGATCCGAACCCTCGGCGGGAGCGCCGCCGCGCTCCCAAGCGGCGCACTGTAGCAGTGTGCCACCGGGCCGGCCCAGCTATTTGATTTTTATGTGCTTCCTGAACATTTTTAGTTTTTATGAATATAATTACGATGAATTCTAGGAAAACATAACTAGTATTTTCACATCACACCTGTGATTTCCAGGTTTTATGTAATGCTTTTATTAACAGGTATATTGAAGCTTAGAGAGATAAATAGGTTTTTTAGGGATTGTTCAGTTGGTGAATGAAGGGTGGGAGAAAATAAATTTGGATTCTTATAATTGGAAAAGACCCTAGAGATCATGAAGTCACCTCCCCACCTTTACTCATCTTTGATGTCAGAATTCTCTCCAAAGCATTTCTCACAGGTGACCTTCCAGCCTCTGTGTGAATACCTCCAAGGATAGGACACTTGTCACTAGCTGAGGCAGTACATTCCATTTTAGCAGTTCTGATTGTTGGAAAGTCTCCCTTATACTGAGCCAAAATAAGCCACTTGAAATGTCTTTCTATTTGGTTCTAGCTCTTTCCATTGAAGCCACTCCCCACCTTCAAATGTTTGAAGACAGTTACTCTGCCCCCTCAACACATACACACATGCCCCAAGTCTCTGTTCATGAACTGTGGTTTTTAATCACTTTGTTACTTTCTCATCATTCTTTTTAAATTTAATATTCAGATGTCTTTGTACCTATGAAACCTGTGTGTCTAAAACAGAACCTAATACGTTTGTGATGTAGACTAAGCAAGCTACTCCACCCTTTGCCCTGGGCCTTGTATTTCTGTTAAGGCAGCCCTGAGAGCACCACATCCCATGGTTGCACAGTTGAGGGGCAGCATCAATCTTTTTTTTTTAATCATCATTCTGTAGTCAATTGGCTGATTGTTTTTTTGTTTTATTTGTTTGCAGCTGGTCAGTATGGGGATCCAAACCGGTGACCTTGATGTTATAAGGCTATGCTCTAACCAACTGAGCTAACCAGCCAGCCCTGGCTGATTACGTGAACCTTAGTTCACGATTTCTAGTTAATTCTTACTCCTTTTCATTCCATCATTCCAGTCCACTAAGGTGTTTTTTTTTTTTTTTTTTTTTTTTTTTTTTTACTTCGTATAGCATACATTATACGAAGTTATACGACAAATCCAGAAATAACAGAGCATGAGGACTTCCCTAGAAACTTAATAAAAGAAACTTAAAGATTCATAAACATGTAGCAGATGAAGGAAACAATAAACTCATGGAAATAAGTATCCAAGAAATTGATGTAGACTGAAAATATTAACAGGTTAATTTGTCACGTATCAATGAGAAATTAAGAGATGTAGAAAATTATTCAACCTTTTGAATATAATGTCCTGACCTTGTCCAGCCAACAGTCTTGCTATTCGATATCAGAGACAGAATTGAATTACACTAGTCAAAAATCTAACTGTAATGGGTTGAATTATGTTCCCCCAAAACTCACTGAAGCTTGAATTGTGTCCCCCAAGTTTTTTTTTTTTTTTTTTTTTTAAAAAGATGACCGGTAAGGGGATCTTAACCCTCGACTTGGTGTTGTCAGCACCACGCTCACCCAGTGAGCAAACCGGCCATCCCTATATGGGATCCGAACCCATGGCCTTGGTGTTATCAGCACCGCACTCTACCGAGTGAGCCACAGGCCGGCCCAATGTCCCCCAAGTTTTATGTGTTAGAAACATAGCCCTCACTGTGACTGTTGAGAGGGTGGGAAATCCTATTACGATAATTGAAAGGTGGATCCTTAAAGAGGTGATTATTTTGCAAGACCATGCCATAGTGAATGGATTAAAAAGAGAGAGGAGAATCTGTCTCTTTTTCTCCCTGCTCTGCCATCTTCTGCCATGTGAGACTCCTGTGGTACTGTCACCACCAAGACTATCACCAGCTGTGTTCCCTGGACTTTGAACTTTCCAGCCTCAGAAAACAGTTAGCAAATAAATTTTATTTTCTTATAAATCACCCAATTCCAGGTATTTTGTTATAAACAACAGAAATGTACTAATACACTAATTCAGCACAGAATTTCTTACCAATTTCTCCCTGCTACAGAAACTGACCTATCTTTGGCCCTTGGAACCAATGTAGTACACTGGTTAAAGGAACTGGTTTGTGAATTAAATAGAACTGAGTACAAATTCTGACTCTTATGATTACTAGTTGTATATCGTCTCAAAAGCTGTCCAGCCTCTGGGCCTCAATTAACCAAGGAAACAATATGGTACCTATCTCATAGGCTTATTATAAGAATTACACAAGATAGTATATATAAGGCATTTGGCACATAGTAAATACTCAGTACACCATGGCTATAATTGTTTCCAAATCTATCAACACACATACAAAATAATTAGAAAAATTAATAAAATTAGCTTCTGAATGCTAGAGCTGTCCATCATGACCTCGTATATTTTGGTTTGGGCAGACTCTATCCTGAAGTACTTCAGTGAGAATACACTGTAAATTTGGTGAAGAAAATTCCCAGCCGTCATAGGGCTTCCCATGTTGGAAGGAGCAGGGCTATGAGAAGTTCAGAGAACAGCATTGATGAAGGAGTGAGCAAAAATGAACTGAGGATGTTTCCTTCATCAATAGGCTAAACACAGAACTGTCTGAAAGGCATAGAATTGTCCTTCCCATTAGGAGACTGCTCACTGAGTGTGACTTCCAGAGGCATCAAAGTCTTAGACTTGCCATATAAAGGGGTTTTAAGGGACTAAAAGGTTTAGGAGTAAAGAGACAGAAATGAAGCAGTAGGTGAGTTGTTTTTCTCCCAATATATATATTTTTTCCAACCACTGTGATTTGTCATCACACCCGAAAACATTTTTTTTTTTTTTTTTAAAGATGACCAATAAGGGGATCTTAACCCTTGACTTGGTGTTGTCAGCACCACGCTCAGCCAGTGAGCAAACCGGCCATCCCTATGTGGGATCCAAACCTGGGGCCTTGGTGTTATCAGCACCGCAGTCTCCCGAGTGAGCCACGGGCCAGCCCCGAAAACATTTTTTAATGTGAAGAAGTTGCTGTGTACATGTATCTGGACAGGCAAAAATTTCCAAGAATTGTGCTTTCAGATACTGACTGGGCTTGCCAGAGTTGGGCGAGGGTGGCCTCACCTGATCTGAGGATTATTGTCAGGCAGGAAAGTTTTTAAAAATTAAATCCCAATTTTTTAACACATACCTGGCTTCCTACCCTGTGAAATAAGTAGTGTCAGTTGGCTTCCCTTAGTTTTTTGAAGAATTTTTAGATCTAGTACTTTTTTTTCCCTTCAACAAAAGAGCAATCAAAGCCTAGATATCTATATATGGGCCCAAACTGTAATGATTCCCAAAGGGTCCCAGATTTATACCTTCTGGTGACCGTGTGATTTATTCCAGCTCTCCCACTTGCTGTCACTCCCTTAGCATTCAGTACTGCTTTATTGGGACAGGAGGGCTAAGAGATACTTATTTATTTAGAGGTTTTTAGGCTTCTTAAGTAGTCATTCATCTTGAGATATTCAAAAGGCTACGTGTTTGTGTGTGTGTGTTTTCTTCCTGGCCACATAGGTCGTTTTGGGGTTTGTTGTGTTTTTGTTTTTGTTTTCCTATTTTCACAAGGTCACATTCAGAGCTCTTCCTGTCTTAGGAGAGGTTACACATTCGTCGCTTAATCTGCCTCCCATTTCCTCCAGTTGGGATCACACAGCCCTTCCTGAGGTATTACCGTTTTTCCATTTCTTCTTTGCTCCCTCCTTTCTTTTAATAACTCTGGGAGACAGGGAGGTACCTTGTAAAGTTAATTTCCTCCAAAGCTTTCAAAGCAAAGGCATCTTTCAGCCCAGACACCACCGCCCCTCTCCACCCCTCAGCAACGACTCACACCCCTCCTTGCAGCCTTAGTCACTCTGGGCTGTTCCCGCCACCGAGGACTTGTCAGGCCCTAGCTCTGTCTCAGGCACAGAGAATTGCTCTGTGCAGTGGCCCTTTGGTCTGGGGGCAGGAACCATAGGTGGGAAGAATCTCTTCGTTTATCTGCCCTTCCTCCCCTTCTTCCTGAATGTGCTCCCCTTCCCCTTCACTGCTTTCTACTTCTCTCTGGTACTTTGAAGACTCAGGGCTGGCTGCCTGCCTGTACCAGGGATGGCATTTCCTCTTCAAAGGCCTGTGGCTGCAGCCACCCAACTCTACCAAGCACACAAACCTTTGGAATTGCTGTGGCTTTGCTGCCTGCCTACTTGGAAAGCAAAGGCAGTTTTTAAAATGCCTCTTCGGTTTCTTGGGGCAAAGCTTTTCTCAATCCTATTTTATTTATGCGAACATGATCTGTGGCTTTTGAATGTTTGCTTTTGAATGTTTGTGTTAACGGCCTAAGCTGAAAGCGTTTCCTTTTACCGGAGAGAGGGCCCTGCACAGCTGGGGGCCAGGCCGCTCAGCTCAGGCGAAAGCTGTCCCAAGAGGAACAAGTCACCAGCCAAGGAAGTCTGGAGGCTAAGAGAGGAATTCATTGAGGCCTTCATGGGCAGCAGCAGTCAGAGGTAGGCTCATAGGCTCGGCCATGAAGCTCAGCAGTTCCTTTGATTAATAGGAAGGGCTGGACCGGAGACACCTAGGTTTTTGCAAGTATATTTTTGAAATTGTGCATATATTTACCAAAACTCTGTGTGGTTTTCAACAGCTTGGATGTCTGATCTTTCATCCCATATTCCCAGCCTTCTAAAGCACTCCTGGCAGTATTAAGAACTCCAGAACGTGGTTGATCCCTGAATCATTTGTCTGTAGGTGACCTGCCATCTGAAAGTGTAACAGAATTCCAGGTCAGCCTATTAATGCATTTCCAGTGTATTTCCTTTCCCATCTTCTCTCTCCCTGGTACCTAAAGGCATTTCAGATAGAAACAGAAACAAAGACTCAAAGGATTCACTAAACATACAGTCTTTCCATGTCCAATGACTGGATAACTTAGCCCTGGAGCAAGGAAGGTAGGTAAGAGGGACAAATGGGACCAGAGAGGACTGTGTGGAGGGAATGAGATCCTCACATCTGCCATGAGGACCAAGGAACAAAGTAAAAGGGATTCAGTTAGGGTTGGGCTGTCTTTAAGGGTGGGTCCCATCATTCTACCACCACCATCTCATAGCCCGTGCAGCCCTGGTCCAATGGCCCTGGAGACCTGTAAGCCCTTGAGGCAAAGGTGGAGAACTGACCTGGACAATTTTATGTGAGGATATGGGCATGATGAGGAACACCTCTCCTTCCAAACAAGATGGAACTGAACAGAGCTAGTTGGGAATCTCTACGAGCTGGGCCAAATTATGGACCCACCAAGAATGTTGCCTAAGTTATTAACCTTCTCAAATGGAGGGACTGGCTGTTGTTGAAGACTATAGAAAACTGCAGCAGAGGAGAGGAACTGCTGTAGGTCTCCACAGAATACAGAAGTTACAGTTTTGAGGCAAAACATTCCAGGGTTCCTTCATTTAAAATATGTGAATTCAATGTTGGTGACCCTCTCTGTTCAATCATACTCTCTTTGAGCACTGTCTTCTAACTCCTTGGCTTTGTGACTGTTGGTAACTACACATTCTAGATCTCTCTCTTAAGCTTCAGACTCAGACACCCTACTGCATGCTTGACATGAGAATCGCACATGTGCTCAATGTGACCCTAAGCTAATTCACCCTCTTCTCCACCTGCTCTCTAGCCAGGTCCTGCTGGGTTACTCACTGTAGTGATCATTCACCCAGGTGCTCATGCAAGAAATATCAGAGGTATCCTTGTCTCTTTCCTTTCCTATACCACCACCACCCTCCTGTTCATTCTACCTCCTAAATATCTGTTTGTTCTGTCCACATCTCTTTATGTCTTTGGCCACCAAACTAGTCCAGGCTACCATCTTTTCTCATCTAGCTACCACAGTGATCCTCTGTTTTCCTGGCCTCTGTTCTTATCACTCACGGTTCATTCTCTACATAACAGTGTGAATAATGTAAAATATAATCTGATTATGGGTTTTTTTGCCTTTCTTTTTTTTTTTTTTTTTTTAAAGATGACCGGTAAGGGGATCTCAACCCTTGGCTTGGTGTTGTCAGCACCACGCTCACCCAGTGAGCAAACCGGCCATCCCTATATAGGATCCGAACCCGTGGCCTTGGTGTTATCAGCACCACACTCTCCTGAGCGAGCCACGGGCCGGCCCTCTGTTGGTATTTGACAAAGAATATCAAGGACATTATATTCTGGCCTAGATGTTAGCATTTCTCCTTGTAATAAAAATGACTAACATTTTTAGAGTGGTAAGGATATGCTAGGCACAGTTCTAAGCATTTTATTTGCATTATCTCATTCAATTTTCACTGTGGCCCATTAGGCAGATACTATTCTTATTTATATTTTATAGTCGAGAAAAGAAAGATCCAGAGAGATTAGATAAGTCTACAGAGTTAGTAAGAGGTAGAAATGGGATTCGAACTCAGGCATTCTGCTAACAATTATACTGCACTACCTTTCACATCTGACAGTTCTCTTAGCTAATGTTTCCCATATGTGCTATGATAGCACAGCTGAAAAAATGGTCCGGATAATACAGCCTTCTGAGGAGGGTAGCCTAGACTGAGCATAGGATTTACAGTCAAGTAGTCTGGGACTATAACAGGCTCAGGGATGTGACCTGTTTTTTGTCTGCCCCAAAACTTTGAGTACCTTTCTGTTGCTTTCCAGATAATGTCTGAAGTCCAAACTCCCATCCTGCCTGCTCCTTCCAGCTTCATCTGTCACCAGGGCAGAGACCTTTTCTTTCTACTTCACAGCTGTTCCCTCAGCACCTAGAACAACATTTAGCAAGGGCTGCTGTCTACAAACTGTGGTTGCATGGATGGATTAATGAATGAATAAATGAATACACAGGATTTCTGTGCATTTGAAGATAACTTAAGAGAATGGAGAATGAGTGCAAGTAAAAATGAAAACTTCTCAGGCTAGGTCTTATTCTAAGACCAAAATATTTTGATCCAGGGCTGGCATAGTAGAATAAACTTGAGCAACCATTGCACAAAATGTAAAGAATGGAATGGTCTCAATTATTCTGTCCCATGGCCTCCCATTCTGGGTGTGAGCAGCATGCTGCCTGCCAGGTTGTCTGTGGTGACTGTGGGAGCTGACAGGTTTACGAGGTGAAGAGAAGAAAAGGCAGTTGATAGGTTTAGTATAGGTTTTGTTTATTTTGTTTTGTTTTGGCTTACTAGCATCCTTTCACTTCCTAATAGTACCCCAATTTCCTTTTGAAAGATGATCTCTTTTCTGTCAGAATCAGTCTGTTGGGACCGTAAGGAAGAGCCTGACTTCTGTTGAGGCCCAAGATAGGTCAATGAGATGATTTCTCCCTAGAATTAGACTCTTGAGCACAGAAACCAAGAAACGTAAAATATTTGCTGTGTGGAGGTGACTTCCCAGCCATACCATGCCTGCTATGAGACCACGGTAGGGTTCCTGTTGTGCATTAATTAGCCCTGTAGTGGGCTTTCAGTAGTCTTCTAATAAATTTCTTTTTCCATAATCTGGTCAGAGTTGTTTCTGCAACTGCTAGTGTGATAGAGTTGGTACAGGAACATTATCAGAACATACTTCTGGCATCTTTCAATACTTTGGACCAAATGCTATTATATGAATACCAGAATAAACATCAGGTGCAATTTGACCTTGGGAGTTCATTTATGACTGACTTGCTTAACATGGAAATGTGTGACATTCAAACATGGATCTTCTTAGAGATCAGTGGCTCAAAATATCACTCTTTGGATTGGTCATTTGTATCTGAAAGAAAACCAAAACCATATTTTCAGCTCTGTCTTTGTAGCCATAGTAAAAGGAAAGACTGAAAATGAGGATTAATTTTACTATTTATTAGTTACATATAAATTGAAATGAGTACCATGCTTTTGCCAATCAGTTCTGCCATAAGTAAAAAGACTGACAATAGTCATTGTTGGTGAGAATATGAACAAAGAACACTCTTCCATAGTTGGTAGAACAGTAATTGGTTAATCTTTCTGGAAGGCAATTTGCTTTGACCCAGCAGTTCTACTGTTAGAAATAAGTAGAAATAAGTAAAAGTAGAAGGATACAGGTATAAGAATGTCTAACGCTTTACATATAGTATACATAATGTCCAAGGCACAAGTATAAGAATGTATGTAGCATAGTAACGCTTTATACTATCAAAATGTTAGGAACAACATAAATGTTCCTTAGCAGGCTGAATACATTAAGAAAGGATACAGGTATAAGAATGTCTAACGCTTTACATATAGTATACATAATGTCCAAGGCACAAGTATAAGAATGTATGTAGCATAGTAACACTTTATACTATCAAAATGTTAGGAACAACATAAATGTTCCTTAGCAGGCTGAATACATTAAGGTATATTTTTACTATGATTTCATGCACTCTGCAGCCATTAAAAAGAATGTAGTTGATATGTATGTAATTGAAATAGAATCCACAGCATATTAGTTGCATTTGTTGCAAAAAGCAAATTATAGAATAATGTGAGTAGAAATATTCTTTTTTAAAAAACAAAGCTATACACAGACTTTATAATGGTATGTGTATGTAAGTGAATATGTCTGAATGTGCATAGAAGAGATTCAGAAGTACTCATACTGAACAGTTGTCATCGGTTCCCCTTGAGGAATGGGGGAGGAGCGATGGGAATGGGAGAAGAGAGGGAAGGAAGGGGAAGTTTGTCTGTATGTTTTATAAACCTCGGTATTATTTGAGTTTTGGTTGCCTTTGTATTACTTTTGCAGTTAAAAAATTTTTAATTATTTTTGTAATTTAAAAAAAAGTAATGAAAACTACTGAAATATAAATAAACAATCAGAAAGCAGGCAGAATGCCCTTTCCAGAGATCAGAGGTGGGTTTTGACCCATTCATCCAGACAAAAGTCTTTCCACTGCCAGTAGGTAGAGGCTGAGGGACCAGCCATGCCCAGGACATGACCTAGTTTAAGATTGTCCTTGAAGCCTTCCCTGGCCCATGTGGAAAGCAACCCTTACGGGAGTTGGAATTGCACATTTGATGGTTTTTATTGTCTCTGCGCATCTTACATTGAATACCTTCTCCTTTTGTCCATGAACATTTAATTTGCCATCCTGTCATGGCTAAAGCAAGATTCCTCTCTGTCTAATGAACTTAATGATTCTGATGTGGGTGTCTACGGATAGTCATTAGAACCTCTTCAGTTCATTGAAATGTTGTAACACCATCAGGTGCCTCTTTTTCATGCTGCCTTGTTTAGGCACAAAATTTATCTGTATTTCTACTTCATTCCAAAACACATGGTATATCAAATACACTATTTTTAAAAAGTAAGAAAATGGGGATGAAAGAAAAATAAGCATACAAAAATAAGATTAAACCAACAGACTGAGATTAACACACAAGCTACATGCCACCTAGAGTTTTATGTACTTAATAAGTTAAGGATAGGCCACAAATTTGATTCTGAATTTCTTAGTGGCCAATGCAAAGTGGACATGATCAGGCACAGGATTGAAGTGACGGTCTTGATTTTCTTGATCAATGAAAGGAGAGAAATTTCTCAGTGGGTAATATATTTACCTGAGAAGAAGACTATTCTAGTACAGTCTAATAGACTTAAGAGCTGAATTCTGACTAATGTCAGATGTCAGACAACTTAACAGCGCTTTTCATAAGGCAGTAGTTTCCTTCTTTCATGTGAACCGTGAATCACTTGGCCCCCATGAATTGTTCCTTCTCTCCAAAGAGGTTCTTGTCCCTTCTGTCAGAGCCATAAACCTAGGGAAGAATGCGATTTTCTTCAAGTTATTCTTGATTCTTTTGGAACTTCCTAAAGCTCCTGTCATGTGGTTCCAAGTTTAACCATAGTCATTTTGGACATGATTTTGTTTCCACAATGATGTATGTCAGCAACCACAGAGCTTCTTGTATTTTTATACCAATCTCATACCCCTTGTTTATTTGTTCCTCAGGTTTCACTTTCACTTATGTAATGGGCTGTGGCATTTTTCGGTCATTACCTCATGCCAGGATCTCCTTTTTCTTTGTACCTCCTGATGCGTCATATGCTTGACTCTACTCCCTTGGATCTCTTGGGTACAATGCTCTCAGCTGGTGGGTGGGAGTGGGTGGGAGCCAGATTATATGACTTCTCCACCCTTCCCCACACAAGAGCCGCCTGGGTTTGTCACTGATTCATTTTCTGTACTCACCCTTTTGGCATCTCTCAGAAAGCACATTGGCTTAAAACTGCAGCATCTACCAAAAGCATCAGGGTGAGACAGGCCTGGATGAAACCAGCCTCCACTTCTGGGTAGGACAGGGGGCCAGGCAGACTCTCTTGAACTCAGGAACTACACTGACTTTTTTCCTACAGAGCTTGTAGGTGGAAGCGGTCAGTTCCATACATGTACCCCTGTCCAAGCTTATGCTGTAGTAGATCTTGAAGGAAACACAAGTCTCAAAATATAAGCATTCCTTGGCTTGGGATTCATTTTCTTTAGGTCCTCCACATTCTTATATATAGCTGTCTACTTGAACATCTAACAGGCATCATCTCAAGCTTAACATGCCCAAAACAGAACAACTTCCTGCCCCCCACCCACCCAAATGTTAACTCTTCTCCATCTTGGAAAATGGCATCACCCAGTTACTCAGTCCAAAAAACTAGGAATTATCCTTGATCTCACCCTCCTTTTCTTTAACTTTTCACATCTACTTCAAATACACTGTTTCTACTTTCTAAGTATATCTAAAACCACCTACTTCTTTCCATACTTATGGCTATCATGCAAGTCTAAGCTGGACAGCTGAAATCACTAACTAGGGTCCCTGCTTCCTATTGCTCACAGAAAAACAAAAACAAAAACAAAAGCCCTATTGCTCTTGCCCAACTCTCCTCTCAGACCACATCTCATACCACTCTCCATGTCACTCACTGAGCTGCAGACGCACTGCAGAAAAACAAAAACAAAAACAAAAACCCTATTGCTCTTGCCCACCTCTCCTCTCAGACCACATCTCATACCACTCTCCATGTCACTCACTGAGCTGCAGACGCACTAGCCTTTTTTCTCTTCTCTTTCTCACAAATGCTTTCACTTGACTTCTTATCATTGAGGTCTCAGTTCTTCAGTGAAATGCTCTTCCCATCTCTCTATTCAACAGCCCTTTTATTTCTTCATAGCATTTCTTATAATCCAAAAATATCTCTCGAGTGTTAATTTGTTCACTTGTTTATTATTTGTTGTCTTCATCCAGAACACAAACTCAGTGAAGACAAAGGACTTTGTTTTATTCACTACTGTATCTCTGGTGGATTTAAAAAACAACAACAACAACAACAAATAAATGTATAAAGTAAAAGACAAGCAAATGCTAGAACACCTGTGTCAGTCCAACTCAACAAACATTTATTGGGCATCTACTGTGTAGATCAGTGCATCAGGCACTTGTCAGATGCTTTAGATTTAATGATTAAACAAGTCCTCCTTCTTGCCCTTAATTCTGAAAACATTTTAGCCATTTTCTCTAAACATTGCCTTTCTCACATTCTTATTTTTTTTTCTTCCTGATCCCTGTAACATCTTGTGTTTCTCATTTCTTTTCCCCTCCCTGTTTTTTTTTTTTTTTTTTTGCTGTATCCTGAGTCCTTTCTTCTGATTTATCTTTCAGTTTCCTAATTCTTCTTTTACTTTTATCTACTCTACTTTTACTCATTCACTGTATTTCTAACTTTAATAATTATACATATATTTTTATTTCTAGATGTACTGTTTGATTCTTTCTTAATTCTGCCTGGTCTTTTTAGATTTTATTTATTCTTTTTTCATGTTTTTAATTCTTTTTTATTTATTTTCACATTTTAAACTATATACGATAACGTTATTAAGGTCTAATTGTGTTTATTGTGGTTTCTGCTGGCTCTCACTCACGGTGGCTTGTTTATAAATTCAGGTGGTGATCTCGTTTTCATTGAGACTTTATTTGTTAGATTCCCATGAAGCCTGCATGGCTGTCCCTTTAGAGAAGATCTGCTTCTACCAGATGCCTTGGGATGTTACCAACCTGGGACCAATTTAAACTAATTTTTCAGCTGAATTCCCCAATCATATAGGTAGTATAAATTGAAACTTTAAACCTGTGTAAGGGAGGTCTGTGATTTCAACATCTTATGAACCCAGGCCAAGACAGACAAGTTTCCTTGTTTTTCTTCATTTCAGATAGGCAGGTTTTTTCTAATCTACCCTTTCACTGAGTACATATTCCTTAGTGACTCTCACTTTAAAGTTGGGGTGGGGGATGGGGGATGGGGGAGGCATCTCAGTTCTAACTCTCCACCTTCTGAAGGCACTAATCCTTGTCTCCTAACCTCCATAAGGCCCTTAAAACCAAGCCTCAAAGTTAATGAGACAGACAATTCCCAAAGCAACCAGAGTGGCAGTTTACCACTCTGGATTTCAGTTCCTCTTGTGTGTGAGTGTGTGTGTATGCACGTGCACACGGGCACATGTATGTGTGTCCCCACGGGGATTTCTCTAATTTACATGAGAATTTGGCTATGCATTTGAAAGTATGTTTTTATATTTTATCTAGAATATCCAGATGTTTTGTCTGCCTATAACTAGAAACACAATACCCCCTACCTTCTGTGAGCATCTGATTTAGTTCTGGGAGAGAGAATATCCATTCATTCAACCATCAACATTTATTGGGTGCTTTTTTTTCTGTGCCAGACACTAATCCCCAGGTACACATAAGCATAAGAGGCATGCCTGCAGAGATGTGGGGAAACAGAGGTAAAAGGGACCAATCTGATGGGAGATCTTGGAAGTCTTCGCAGATAAAAAGGGATTGGAGCTGGATAATAATAATATCTAACTTTTATCTAGTGCTTACTCTGGACCAGCCACTGTGGCAGGTACTTCACATGTATGGTCATCTTATCATTACAACAAAGCGTAACATTGGTTCTATTCTTATCATCCAGTTTTACATCTAAGGCACAGAATATCTGAGTAATTTGCCCACAGTCATACAGAAAGTAATTGGCAGTGCCTGGATACGAAATCAAGCAGTTTAAGTCCTGATCCAAGGCTTTTTAGTTATTATGCTATATTGTGCTTGAAAAGACAGGGTTTGGAAGAGGGGGTTCCATCCATACAGTGAAGAAAACAATGACTATCATCTAGATTGTTGTGAGGGTTATTGTTGTGAGATACTGTACAGAAAAGCAGATAGCCCAGTGCATGCTACACAATCAGTACTTAATGAATGCCTACTTTCTACTGTTTTAATGTTTTACCACCAACTTGTCCATACATTTCTTTAGAGATGGGGTCATACTGTACATGAAGACATGCCTCTCCTTCACAGAACCTAGTATTGATTACTGATTGATTTCTTGACAGATTCATTGATTGAATTAATATGGCTTAGATAGTGGCTTTGGCACTTAGGTTTGTATTACAGTGTAGCTCTCAAAGCACTTTTAATCTATTGGCTCAGTTTATCAGCTTTGTCCATACATTTCTTTAGAGATGGGGTCATACTGTACATGAAGACATGCCTCTCCTTCACAGAATCTAGTATTGATTACTGATTGATTTCTTGACAGATTCATTGATTGAATTAATATGGCTTAGATAGTGGCTTTGGCAGTTAGGTTTGTATTACAGTGTAGCTCTCAAAGCACTTTTAATCTATTGGCTCAGTTTATCAGCATGTTAGTCCCTAGAGGGAGATAGGACAGATGCCTGGCTTTGATGGTAAATGTGAATTCTATGGAGGTAGGAATGGATCAGTGCTGGGAAAAGGGTATGAACTGGATGAGAAAGAACCAGAGGAGAAGACTCTGACTGTGCAGCTCTGGGGTACCTCAGGAAGGAGGTGGTGGCAGAGGACCAGGCTTTTGTTTCTGACTGTTCTCTTTAGTTTCAGCCCTGTCATTAGCCATTGGAGAGAACTTGGATAAGGTATTCAGCTTCTCTGAGTCTTAGCCACCTCATCATTCAGCCGTCACTTGGTGCTTGGATGTGGGTTTCCCCTCACATGATGTCCATCACACTTTATTATCAGTGTTGCCCATTAGCCTGTGAGCTCCCTGAGAGCAGATATTCCTTATTCACGTGTTATAACTCCAGCATCTAGTACATGCTTGATACATAGAAGGTGCTCAATATCTATCGAATAAAGGGGGAATGAATGATTTGGATAAAAAGAGGAAAGAAGAGAGGAGAAACAAGCTCAATGTCATAGATTCAGATCTAAGGTACAAAGAGAGGAAGCAAGCAGGAAGCAATGAGAAGGCTGAGTCAGAGATGGTCCTGCCTGTAACAGGGCATTCAATGAGCTGGATACAGTGATGTCTGATTATGAAGCACTGTAAGAGTCAGGGGGCTTCTCCAGTGGCTTTAATCGCAGCCTGTCCCTCCCATTTGCTTAGCTCAACTTTATTTTCAGGGATAGTACAAAAGTAAACCTTAGCACTGGCTTTGCCCAATGGGCCACAAATTCCAGACAGTTGAGAGAGCTGGATTAGTGGGGTGTGTATCAGTGAAGTTTTGCAGTAGGGGCTGCAGGGCACTTTGTGAACATAACCTTAATCATCTTTCATCTGCAAGATAAGCCTCCATTCCTTGGGATCCCCTTTCTCTTTCTCTTCAAGGTCTTTGTCCAATGGCCAGCCTCTGTACTGGCTTGAAAAGTTACATACATTTCTGGGATCACCTCTGGGGAAGCTTGCTCTTCTTCCTCTCCATAGTTTCCTTTTACTTTTCCCTTGCCCAGGGTCTACTTCAGCAGAACTTCCACAGACCAAGAAAACACAGCCTGCCAGCAAACAGTCCTTTATTTTGTCTGAGAATAAGAATATGGGCTTAGATTTGGCCCAAGGAACAGTGTGATTGGATCAACAAATCAACCCAAAACTCATAGAAACAAGACGTGCTTACCCACCGTTACAAGGGGATCCTGTGGTTCTTTCCATTTTCTTAGATGGCTTAGATTAAAACTTTCAGTCTCTGGGTACAGGTAGAGTCTTTGGGACCAACAGGAAGGGGATCTGAATGCACATCCCAGCAGGGAGCCAGCTGCCATCTGTAGCTCATCTCACTTCTGAAGTGTCTCCTAGGACACCCAACTATGAAAATGACCTAATTGTGTACAGACAACAGCAATTGTACAGGAAGACTAATACAGTAATGCAAATATTCAAACCAAACTGGAAAAACAAAGCAAGAAGGAGCCAGAAAACATTAGATCATTTGAACTGCAACCTGGCCAAGATAGCATCTTGGCGTGCATCCTCTGTCCAGCTTTTGTTCGTATACCATCCCTAATGCTTCTTTGCATTTATAGAGTAATGATTTGGTATTTACACAAAAACCTTTGTGTGGCTACATTCTAAGGAACAAGTTTTCTCACAGTGTCCCTTCAGAAGAGGCAGGGACTTCCCCAGTGGAATGCTTTAATAGGCTTCCGGGTCAAAAAAGGGACTTCTCTGTCTGAAGGGATGGGTGGAGCAGTGATGTACCTTNTGCTACACAATCAGTACTTAATGAATGCCTACTTTCTACTGTTTTAATGTTTTACCACCAATTTGTCCATACATTTCTTTAGAGATGGGGTCATACTGTACATGAAGACATGCCTCTCCTTCACAGAATCTAGTATTGATTACTGATTGATTTCTTGACAGATTCATTGATTGAATTAATATGGCTTAGATAGTGGCTTTGGCAGTTAGGTTTGTATTACAGTGTAGCTCTCAAAGCACTTTTAATCTATTGGCTCAGTTTATCAGCATGTTAGTCCCTAGAGGGAGATAGGACAGATGCCTGGCTTTGATGGTAAATGTGAATTCTATGGAGGTAGGAATGGATCAGTGCTGGGAAAAGGGTATGAACTGGATGAGAAAGAACCAGAGGAGAAGACTCTGACTGTGCAGCTCTGGGGTACCTCAGGAAGGAGGTGGTGGCAGAGGACCAGGCTTTTGTTTCTGACTGTTCTCTTTAGTTTCAGCCCTGTCATTAGCCATTGGAGAGAACTTGGATAAGGTATTCAGCTTCTCTGAGTCTTAGCCACCTCATCATTCAGCCGTCACTTGGTGCTTGGATGTGGGTTTCCCCTCACATGATGTCCATCACACTTTATTATCAGTGTTGCCCATTAGCCTGTGAGCTCCCTGAGAGCAGATATTCCTTATTCACGTGTTATAACTCCAGCATCTAGTACATGCTTGATACATAGAAGGTGCTCAATATCTATCGAATAAAGGGGGAATGAATGATTTGGATAAAAAGAGGAAAGAAGAGAGGAGAAACAAGCTCAATGTCATAGATTCAGATCTAAGGTACAAAGAGAGGAAGCAAGCAGGAAGCAATGAGAAGGCTGAGTCAGAGATGGTCCTGCCTGTAACAGGGCATTCAATGAGCTGGATACAGTGATGTCTGATTATGAAGCACTGTAAGAGTCAGGGGGCTTCTCCAGTGGCTTTAATCGCAGCCTGTCCCTCCCATTTGCTTAGCTCAACTTTATTTTCAGGGATAGTACAAAAGTAAACCTTAGCACTGGCTTTGCCCAATGGGCCACAAATTCCAGACAGTTGAGAGAGCTGGATTAGTGGGGTGTGTATCAGTGAAGTTTTGCAGTAGGGGCTGCAGGGCACTTTGTGAACATAACCTTAATCATCTTTCATCTGCAAGATAAGCCTCCATTCCTTGGGATCCCCTTTCTCTTTCTCTTCAAGGTCTTTGTCCAATGGCCAGCCTCTGTACTGGCTTGAAAAGTTACATACATTTCTGGGATCACCTCTGGGGCAGCTTGCTCTTCTTCCTCTCCATAGTTTCCTTTTACTTTTCCCTTGCCCAGGGTCTACTTCAGCAGAACTTCCACAGACCAAGAAAACACAGCCTGCCAGCAAACAGTCCTTTATTTTGTCTGAGAATAAGAATATGGGCTTAGATTTGGCCCAAGGAACAGTGTGATTGGATCAACAAATCAACCCAAAACTCATAGAAACAAGACGTGCTTACCCACCGTTACAAGGGGATCCTGTGGTTCTTTCCATTTTCTTAGATGGCTTAGATTAAAACTTTCAGTCTCTGGGTACAGGTAGAGTCTTTGGGACCAACAGGAAGGGGATCTGAATGCACATCCCAGCAGGGAGCCAGCTGCCATCTGTAGCTCATCTCACTTCTGAAGTGTCTCCTAGGACACCCAACTATGAAAATGACCTAATTGTGTACAGACAACAGCAATTGTACAGGAAGACTAATACAGTAATGCAAATATTCAAACCAAACTGGAAAAACAAAGCAAGAAGGAGCCAGAAAACATTAGATCATTTGAACTGCAACCTGGCCAAGATAGCATCTTGGCGTGCATCCTCTGTCCAGCTTTTGTTCGTATACCATCCCTAATGCTTCTTTGCATTTATAGAGTAATGATTTGGTATTTACACAAAAACCTTTGTGTGGCTACATTCTAAGGAACAAGTTTTCTCACAGTGTCCCTTCAGAAGAGGCAGGGACTTCCCCAGTCGAATGCTTTAATAGGCTTCCGGGTCAAAAAAGGGACTTCTCTGTCTGAAGGGATGGGTGGAGCAGTGATGTGCCTTTGGCCGGCATATTTATTTTAATTGTGTGACCAGGGCAGGCCATGCTCATTTTCCTTCCTCACTGGGTCATTTCCACTTTAGTTCTGAAAATTAAAAAAAAAAAAAATCAATTAAATAAAGCCTTCCTGACTGAACCTTGGATCCTCACTTTTGGATTTGTACAAGGGAGTAGGGGCTGGGTTCCACCGCTCTCCAGCTCCATATCCTCAAGCTGGATGTAGTCTGCCTTAGAATCTGAGGAGTAATGCGGCACCTCCCGCTGGCACAATGCTATTTGTTTCTCCACTGCAGCTGCCCCTACCCGCTCCTATGCGGAAATCACTCTTGGACAGGCTCTGGAGTCACAGCCCTGAGTGGAACCCTGGCTCTGCCACTGCAGGATCTTGGACAGGGTAGGTGACGTCTTCATAAAGCTTTGGCTTTCTCAGGTGTTAAGCGAGAATAACAACACATCTGCCTCCTAGGTTTGTGAGGAGGCAGTGTTCTCAGAGCGCCTCACCTACTGACAACTCCAGAAATGGAAGGTTTTCTTGTTACCACTTGGCCGACCTTCAACCTCCCACCCTCCACCTCAGGAGGCCGTTGGATCCCTTAGCCCAAGTTCAGTGAGGAAGGAACCAAGGAGCATTTCTGGTGATAACAAGTGTCTCTGGGTTCAGGACTGTGAAACACGGAGAATGACATTTCCCGGGTGAAATTCCTCCTCCCTTCCACTGGTGAGTGCTGGGCCTCCAGCTGTGGAGCAAATCCCTGCCCGGTCTCAACTGCCTGGCAGCTCGAGAATTTCCTCATTTCAGTGCATGTCCATTTGTCAGGACGTATGACGCCTTCAAAACCCGGGGCTCGGGAGAGGACAGAGAATCAGAGGGGAGAAGCAGGGACAGCAGTCACCTGCCTTTGCCGACATCGCTCCGGCCAGCGGATGCCTCCAAACCCAGTCGGTCCTCAGGAAGGAATCATAGCACAGATTCAGATCCGTGACCCTGGGCACGGTTAGGTTCCACAGTGGCCCAGGAGTGCCGAGCAAAGGAGAGTAAAACACCCGCCCTCCCCCGCGCCACCACCACCAAAGTCCTGGATTCAAATCCCTCCACTCGTCCGTCCTAGCTTGTCGGCTTGGGCAAGTTGCCAACCTTCATGAGGCTGGAGGTTTCATTTGTAAAATGTGGTTGATAGCAACACCTCCCTGGAAGGGTCGCTGGGAGGGTAACATGGGACGTGGCACGCCCGGCGCCTGGGGGCGACGGGAGAGGATGAGACATCGCTGCCTCCCTGCGCAGGAGCGGCCTGACCAGGAGGGGCCATCCCCTGCACCTACCCCCACGCGGTCTGAGGGACAGGTCACGCTCGGCCTCCCGCAGGGACCTGACCCGGCTTCGTCGCACGAGCCGCTTTCGAGTTCCAAAAGGCCGGGTTCATGGTCCCGGGGTCTCTGTGTGGTGCGCCAGTGGCGAGAGCTCCCTGGCTGGGGTTGGCGCTCCTGCGCTTGGGGCAGTGGCCATTGTCTCTCAGGAGGCCCGCGCCCAGCTGGTGGCTAATCGGTCACCTAATTGGGGCCCTGCTTGGTCACAGTGTTGCAACTCAGTTTCTGGTGTTCTAAAACTATTACCCTGAAAAGAAGAGAGAAGAAAAGACTTAGAGAAAAGAAAGGAAAAGAACCCCAGTTTATGTCTGTATTTGTTGCCATGGTATTCAGTTCCACTGTATACAGATGCAGTTTCTTTTTATTTAAAACAAAAATAAAAACAAAAAGCCTTTCAAGCTGGGTACTGCAGTGGACAAAGATTATGCCATGTTTGTGTTGCAATGTTGCTATGGAAGTGCATATGGTTTTATTTGCTGGAAATTTGCAGAGAAATGGAAAGAAGTCCTATAAATGCATGACAAACAAACAAAGTTTCAGAAAATAGGCCTCCAAACAAATATTGGAATCAGGAGGGCTCCTGACAATAACTTAAAATCTGAAACATGGGTGCATGCATGCCCCTCAGCCTGGCTGGGTGTGCTTGGGCCCTAACCAAGAAGGCAGGGGTCAAAGAGCAGAGAGTCTAATCCAGTTCTGCCACTTACTAGTCATGTGACACTGGGCAAGTTACTGGGCCACAACTGACTTTTCTTTCCTCATCTCTGAAAGAGGGAATGATAATCTCTACTGTGTATCACTATCGTCGGGATGGAAACAAGAAGATAGGTCTTGAGCACTTTTCATAGTAAGTGCTCAATAAATGGTGCCCATCATTCTGGAATGGTGGCAGCAGTCTGTTATGCTCTAAAGATTTGGGCTCGTTTATCAAATGGTCTAAAAATGTTCAGAAATGTGCTGTAGCCTGACCAGAGGAAAATGCTCTGCAGAGACTGTGTTGCAGTTTGGGCCTTGGGGCTTGGAGCTCTTTGGGGGAGCCAAGGTCTTCAGTGCTGGCCAAACTTGGTTTTGTGGACAGTTATCATCAGACTGGATGATCATAGAAAAGTATAGACTCTCAGCTGTCAAGGGAACCAAGATGTTATCCACTTCAAACAATGGAGGTATCAAGTCACTGAGAGGAGATTGCATGGCAAATTGGTGACATTTGGCAGGTGAGCACTGTGGCCTCTCAGCATCTGGCTCTGTGATGCTCCCACTCCATGTTGCCAGTAGTGGTCCAGGCCTCATAGGCTCCAGCTCCTTAGGACAAAAGAGCCATCTCCAAGGTGCTCACACCTGCTGCTCACTGTGAATGAACACTTTTGGAGGACTGGCTAATTATCATAATTGTAACATTTTAAAATCTTCATTTTCAAGTTAATTCATGGAGATTGAAATCTGCCAGGGAAGTATTCTGTACACACTTTCGTATGACTTGCATTTTGAAAGATTCACAGACCAGTTGGAACGCTGTCTGCCTCCCCAGGCCTCCCCCCATCCCCCACAACACACGTGCTAGAGGTTGGCAAAACACACGTGGAGAGCTCGTGCTAAGCTGAGTTACTGGACCTGTCTAGGCCTCCATTTTCTGATCTGGAAAATGAAGATGCAGGACTAGGTGGCTTCTGAGATCCTTCTAGACCTAACTGGCTATGACCGTATGTCTTTCATCTATCTTGAATAGAATAGAAGAAGTCTCTCTCAGTGTTCTAGACTATTGATGTTCTAACTAACATTAGGAAACAATGAGGAAAAAAGCCTATATCCTCCCTCAACCTGGCATCCTCATTTCTCTTAGACCCTTGAAGGGACCTCAAAAATAAGCATCTAAAATATACAAGCTTGCCCATGCCTCTCCTTCTTCCTTGCCCCAGCCTGCAGACTCCACGTTGGGCCAACTATTCACCCTGCAAGGGTGGATGTAGTGTGGACTGAATGGACTTCTATCTCTACATCTGCTTTTTCACCACCTTCATGGGGACACTCTCTGCTGTTCTTCCAGAACAGATGCTCTAAAAAGTAATAAACAGTGAAAAGGCAGGTGGGGAGACCTAAGCAATTTTGTTTTAAAACTACAAGCTACATAACTTTGTCATCATTCTGTGTATACTGCAATTGAAGCATTTTTTATTCTTTTCTGGCAAAATCATCGAGATATGTATTTAGATGGGGAATATGTTGTGTAAATCTCTCTCTGTATATAAGTATATCTATAAAGATATATATAGAGATGTATT
Source organism: Galeopterus variegatus (assembly GCF_000696425.1). NCBI lineage: Eukaryota > Metazoa > Chordata > Mammalia > Dermoptera > Cynocephalidae > Galeopterus > Galeopterus variegatus. The sequence continues at coordinate 132,558 of NW_007729322.1, forward strand.
TATATAGCTATATATAATTAGCCTATATATTTAGCCTATGTATATAGGCTAAAATGCTAAACTTGAAAAAAACGTCTGCCATAAATGGCTAATGGTACCAATCACCTCATCAGTGCAGTGGATATT
>NW_007729322.1:132869-160669 GCF_000696425.1 Galeopterus variegatus
AGCTACATAACTTTGTCATCATTCTGTGTATACTGCAATTGAAGCATTTTTTATTCTTTTCTGGCAAAATCATCGAGATATGTATTTAGATGGGGAATATGTTGTGTAAATCTCTCTCTGTATATAAGTATATCTATAAAGATATATATAGAGATGTATTTATATAGCTATATATAATTAGCCTATGTATATAGGCTAAAATGCTAAACTTGAAAAAAAACGTCTGCCATAAATGGCTAATGGTACCAATCACCTCATCAGTGCAGTGGATATTGCCTCTCACATTTAGGACATTAGCATGTTTAGCTGGCAAATGATACAACCTATGTGTCTAATGATAGGTTTACTAATGACTAATGACTTTCAAAGTCCATAACTTTTCCCCTTCTTTCTGCCCCCCAATTATTTTGTGTTACACATTGGCAGAGGAGTAAGAATAGAAGTCAACTCACTGTGGCTCTGCTCCTGGTTCTGCCATTAGCCCACTGTGTGACCTTGGACTATTCTTCTTTCTGCCCCCCAATTATTTTGTGTTACACATTGGCAGAGGAGTAAGAATAGAAGTCAGCTCACTGTGGCTCTGCTCCTGGTTCTGCCATTAGCCCGCTGTGTGACCTTGGACTATCCTTTCTGGATTTAGGTTTCCTCATCTGAAAAGTGAAGGACTCAGCCTTAGGCCATCTCTGAGAAACCTTGTGCACTAACTCAAGGATCCTGCCATCCTCAAGCCTGGAGTAGTTATCTGCTGCCAGCTACTGTTGACTCTTGGAACTTTTACTCACAAGAGGCTGACTCTCAGACTCTGCCAGCTCTACAAATCCTCCGTCTTTGCACTCTACTGTTTTTCCAGGAATCAAGACTGAAGCTTTTGCTCAGACTTGGGTTTAAAACCCCAGAGTCAGTAAGAACTTCCTATCGTTTAAAGACTAATTGAAGAACTCTAGCCCTTCCCAGGGTAGTTAGGTCATATTTCCTGTGTGTTTGCTCTGTCACCCGATGTTTGCTTATCTTCTGTTCAGTCATTCTGGATTAACATTCCATTTCTTTACCTTCTTCACATTCCAGCCAGCTGAGCTTCTGTGTCCATAAGAAAGCCTTCTCTATGGGTATTTCTCATCTCTGTTCTCCTTTTGGAGAAGCTTCCAGGAAGGAATGTGATATAATTTCATATAATACAGCTGAACAGAGGGGTAGTTAGTTATACAGGAGTAGACTCCACAGGTTCCTGGGCCAGACACATAGCAGCCCCTGGTAGCATGGACTGAGAGTTGGCTCTGGCCTTGACAGAATTTCTCTGTCCCTGACCTGCTATGGGAGTATATGGTCTCCCCCTGCACTCTTTCCTCTTCTCTACAATGGGTATAAAACATCTTTCAATAAATGCCAGATTGAACAATCACTAAAAAGTAGCACACCATATACAATGATCTACTACTCATCAAAGAAAATTGTTATAAAGCATTTGAATGGAAAATTCTTTCCAGACTTGGATAAGGTTTATTTTCAACTTGCCCCATAAGCTCTTTACTGTTTTTTCTTCCTGTTCCTGTTCTTTCTTCCTTTTTTCTCCCTCCACATCCTAATTGAAAGCTGTGGATGATTCTTGTTTTATCTTGGGTTTCACGTAACTTTTTTTGCTGCTAGAATAACACAATGAGATTGTGACCAGTTTGAAGGGATGTTTGGCAGCCACTGTAATTATCTGTTGGAGGTTGGAAGGTGCATAAAGAAGAGGTCTTTGGGGGCCCATGTGTGGAGAGGCCTTCTAGGAGACGTCCCATGTGAGGAATGGGCACACAATAGCCAAAGCAAAAAGAACAGTATTATTCTCTTTAGACAGAGTCTGCAGTGCCATGGGGCATATCCTTTGCCTCCGCCTCTTCTGCTGAACCCAGTGCAGGCAGCACGTGGTGCTTGGGAAGGGCCTTTCTGGAAGGGTGAGCCACAAGAATGCAGCCCTGCAGGCTGCCTGCTGAGACTATCAGGGCAGTGATGATTGGCTCCCACACGAATGTATAGCTCCTGTCTGTCCCTGCCAGACTAAGGATGGGGGTGAGGTTGAGGACAGCTTTGAAGGTCTGGTATTTCAAATTCATAAGTAGGCAACTCATGTTGGGCAACTTTGCCCTGTTGGTACCTTGTTCCTGCCCTGTGTGTCTTTTTCAAACTGATGCTTTGTCCTGAGTCTCAGGGCACAAGGAAGCAAAACAAACAGATGGAATACATTAACATCTCTTTTCTTAGACCCTTTGCTGATATTAGTTAAAACTGCTTTGCTCTTTACTTGGAGATAGTTTTGATTCAACTTTAAAAGTAACATTTGCAAACCAGTGCTTTGTCATGATTCCTTGTGTTTGGGGAATTTGGGATTTGAATTCTTGGCTGAGTGAATGAGGCCTCCAAAAAATTCTTACTGATCTGTGGCTGCAGAGATGCTGATGAGAAAGGAAGGTTGCTCTCCCTTTCCCTCCTCTGCACTCCATCAAAACTTTCTACACAAATCTCAACACAGGGCTGCTGGTTTCCATCATTAGATACATCTGGAGGTGAATTTTGGCTATATGTGGGCTCTTTAAGGCATTTCTAAAACCATTTAAAAAAATTCAAGAGTTGTGAAGGTGAGCTCAGGAGAATGTGTGTACAACATGCAAGACCTCAAGCCAGCAGGGATGGGCTCATCCACAGCACCAAGGGTCTCAACTTATCCAAAGATATTGAGTATCAGCTGAAATCCAGTGGCACGGGTGAATCTCACATGCATGATGGTGAGTGAAATGTGCCAGACACAAGAATGTATGCAGCATGACTCTTTTTATAAAAACTTCATAAACAGGCAAAACTAACCTAGTCTGTTAAGAAGTCAGGAGAGTAGTTACTCTTGGCGAGGGGGTGAGAAGTGTCCAGAAAGGAACATGAGAAGGACTTTGGGGAACTAGTAATGCTAGTAATGTTCTTCTTGATCAGGGTACTGGTTATACAGGTGTGTTCAGTTTATGAAAATTTACCCAGCTGTACACATACAGTGTATGCACTTTTCTGTTTGCATATTATATTTCAATAAAAAATAACTTACTGAGAGGTGGTTCTATATACATTGATATGAAACTGTCTCTAAGGTATGTGGTTAAATGGGAAATGCAAGAAACAGAACAGTAGTATAATACAACTATAATTTGTGCTAGAAATATATGTAGGCAGGTAATTGTATATGCATAGACCATCTCTGGAGGACACTTGGAAGAGTGGTTGCCCCTGGAGTGCCTGGAGAGACAGAGGTGGGAGGAGAACTTGCTTTTTACTCTGTGTCCTTTTGTGCCTTTTGAATTTTGTACCATGTGCTCAAATATTTTACTCAAAAAAATTATTCATTAAAATCAATCAATTAATTAAGAAGACATTATGCTAATCAAAATAAACCAGTCAAGAAAAGACAAATACTGTATGATTTCACTTTTATGAGGGACCTAGAGTGGCCAAATTCATAGAGACAGAAAGTAGAATGGTGATTGCCAGGGGGTGGGGAGGGGAAATGGGGAGTTACTGTTTGATGGGAACAAAGTTTAGGATAACGGAAAATGTTCTGGAGATGGATGGTGGTGATGTTTGCACAGCAATGTGAATGCACTTAATGCCAGTGAACTGTACACTTACCAATGGTCAAAATGGTAAATTTTGTGTGGTGTATATTTTGCCACAATAAAAATGTTTTTAAAATATATTAATTAAGGGGCCGGCCCGGTGGTGCACTGCTACAGTGCGCCGCTTGGGAGTGCGGTGGCGCTCCCGCTGAGGGTTCGGATCCCACATACAGACCGGTTCCCGCTCACTGGCTGAGCGAGGTACAGGCGCAGCACCGAGGTTTGCGATCCCGTTGCCGGTCCCAGTCCGGTACGGGCACGACACTGAGGGTTGCGATCCGTTGCCGGACATGAAAAAAGATAAAAAGGAAAAAAAAATAATAAAATAAAAAATAAAATATATTAATTAAGGCTAAACAGCCATTTTAAGAATAATGTAAATTTGTATGTATTGGCTCTTCCACTTGCAAGCAATGTGACCTTAGGAGAAGTCGTAACCTCACAATGTCTCCATTTCTTCTTTTTCTTCTTTTTTTTTACATTCCTTGCTCTTTTATTTATTTAAAAAAATTATACTTTTTAATTTAAATTAATTTTTCTTAATTGACACATGGTAATTGTATTTATTTATTTATGGGGTACAATTCAATATTTAGGTACAGGTATGCAGTGTGCAATGATCAGGTAATTAGCATATCCATCACCTCAAACATTGGTCATTTCTCTGTGTTGAGAACATTCAAAGTCCTATCTACTAGCAATTTGAAATTGTACTACAAATTGTTGTTAACTGTAGTCTCCCTACCGTGCTGTAGAACACTAGAACTTATTCTTCCCATCTAGCTGCAATTTTGTATCCATTGACTACTCTCTCCCCATCCTTCACTGCCCCCTGCCCTTATCAGTCTCTAGTAATCACTATTCTACTCTCTGCTTCTATGAGATCAACTTTGTTAGCTTCTACTTAAGTGAGGATATGTGGTATTTCTCTTTCTGTGTCTGGTTTATTTCACTTAATATAATTTTCTCCAAGTTCATCCATGTTGCTGAAAATGGCAGGATTTCATTCTTTTTTATGGCTGAGTAGTATTCCATTGTGTATATGTACCACATTTTCTTTATCCAATCATCCATTGCTAGACATTTAGGTTAGTTCCAAATCTGGCTATTGTGAATAGAGCTGTGCTGGTATCCATTTGACATGTTGATTTCCTTTCCTTTGAATATGTACCCAGCAGTGGGATTGCTGGGTCTTATAGTAGTTCTACCTGTAGTTCTCTGAGAGATCTCCATACTATTTTCCATAACAGCTATACTAATTTAAATTCCCACCAGTAGTGTATAAGAGCTCCCCTTTCTCCACAACCTCACCAGCATTTGTTATTTTCTGTCTTTTTGATAATAGCCATACTAACTGGGGTGAGATGATACTCATTATGGTTTTGATTTGTATTTCCCTGATGATTAGTAATGATGAGCATTTTTCATCTGCCTATGTCTCCATTTCTTTGTTTCCTCATCTGGAACATCAGATAGCATTAGTACCTACCTATCTTATGGGGTTGTTGTAAGAATAAATGAAAGAATAGAGGTAAAAGGCTTAGAACAGTCCTGGGAACATAAGTGCTTAAGAAATGTCGATTATCATTATCATTTCTTATTATAAGCAGAAAGCAAATAGCAGAATTCTGTGTAGAATACCATTCCATTTATGTCTTGTGGAAAGAATATATATGTGTGTGCATGTGCACCTGACGTGCTCACTGAGACGTCTGTCACATATTTACCAAACACCTTCTGTGTGCTAGATATTGTACTAAGGGCTGGGAAGAGAGTGTGAGCATGGAGTGTTGGGGTGAAGAATGGTGATGGTGGTGGACTATTTAAATAAAGACCTCTCACGGGCCGGCCCGTGGCTCACTCGGGAGAGTGCGGTGCTGATAACACCAAGGCCATGGGTTCAGATCCCATATAGGGATGGCTATGTGGGATGGCCGGTTCGCTCACTTGGGAGAGTGTGGTGCTGACAACACCAAGTCAAGGGTTGAGATCCCCTTACCGGTCATCTTTTAAAAAATAAATAAATAAATAGAGACCTCTCTGAGTAGGTGACAATTCTGGTTGTAGGAGGATACTGAAGGAGTCAGCCATGCAAAAACGAGAAGAGCTTTCCAGACAAAGGAAGTAGCATGGTGTGAGATCCTAAGTTGAAGTCCTCTTGCAGGTGAGTAAGAAGCAGAGAAGTGTGAGAGGAGATTGGAATATACATAGACAAATTCTAGAAAGATGGAGAAGAAACTGTTAATAGTGCTTCCTCCTGGGGAGTAGTGTTCAGGGAGGTGTGGGACAGAGGGTATGGTGGAGTGGAGAAAAGGAATTTTACTTTTCACCTCATTCCCTTCTTTACCATTTGGGTTATTTACCATAAGCATGTATTTTATTATTAGGGGAAAAAGCTGGTTAATAAAAAATTGAGGAATTTTAATGATTAATAGTAAGGAATCTAATAACCTTTCCTCCTTTCAAGAATCACCTCATCTCAACTCTCCAGTTACTTTTCATGGAGCGAGAGAGTAATGTAATTTATATCTGCTCATTGGTCTGAAAATAGGACAGAAGTTACCTCCTATCTATTCAGCTATTTTTTTTTTCCTTTTTTCTGAGCCAGTAATAGTTTCTTCCAATTCCCTTCAGTGAAGCTCCCAAACCATCTCTTCTACTAGGACTATTTTTTACTTTTTAAAAAAGCCTTTCAAATTCATGTATGATTCTTACTTCCTGGGCACTGCAATGACAGATGCACACAGAGGCGGGTACCCAACCTTTCCAACTGGAGCAGGACAGGAGCAGGGGATGGAGACTGAAAGGGGCTGAGGTTGAAGGAGGTGAGAAAGCACCGTGCAGCAAGTGCGCCCCACAGGTTGCACAGCGCTGTGCACTTTACTCCTGTGCGTCTCCACTGGGGTCTCCAGTACCTTGTCTAAGTTGGGCAGGAGTGAGAGAATTTCCCTGTAGAGTGTTCTGAAATGCAGAGAAAGGTATTCCTTGTCCAAATAGAATCCCAGCAGTGGTTACAATCGCTTAGATTCATACTTTGATTCAAGACAACTGATGATGTTTTCTAGGACAGATCTCAAAACCAGCTCCAGAGCAAGGTGCACTGTGAAGTGGGGGGTTGGTCCAGAAGTCTCCTGGCGTTTTCAATCCTCTAAAGTGAGCTGGAGTCAGAAAGAGGGAAAGTCAAACATCTGATCTGTTCTTGGCCTGCTTCATTGGTAACAATTTCATTGTTTACATGGCAGCAGGAGAAATAAGGTGAAGAACACCAACTCAAAACCTTGCACTGGGCTATTTGTATGCCCAGGCCACAGTCCAGATGTCTCTCCTGCATCCCCTTTGTTTATTCCCCGGACATTTGATATTCCCTGGTTATCTTCCAACTCAGAAGAAGTATGTAGTTGAAACTTTGTCTTTGGCATCTGATCACATGTGACACTTGGTTTTCGTGTCTTCCCAGCTTGGGCACCGCCCTTTGCACTGCATGTGTATCATGTCCCGAGTCTTCCTGATCCAGACAGCTCCACACACTGCAGCAAACACTTTCCTTTCCAGTGTGTCCCATGCAGTCCTATTCCAGGAAGGCTTCCTCTCCCCCTCATCATTTAGTGTTCAAAAAACTTCGCTCCTTGCCAACTAGAGTATTAGGTCGTATGAGAACCCTTTCGGCCGCGCCCCATCATGGCGCTGGCTACCCTTCTCTTCCGCCTTCTCCTTCCCGCTGGCACGAATCTCACACCAATCAGCACAGACCCCCTGCTCCTGGCCCCTTAGCAACGCAATCCATCCAATCCCCGAACGCCCCGTGTCCTCAGCAAACCTATCAGCTCTCTTCTAACCCTATAAAAGCAGATGTGCCCACTGAATAAAAAACCTTCTCCGGCCAGCTGCCTTGCAGTTTGTGTCTCATCCTTTAACTGGTGCTGAATTTTATTCCTTTCAATGAGCAATAACATTAATAATAAACTAGTATTTATTGAGCGCTTCCCATGTGTCAGGGAGTGCTCTAACTACTTTATGTGGATTAACTCATCACAGTGCTCTGAAGTAGGTATGGGCATTGTCCCTGGTTACAGATGAGGAAACAGCTTTTCCTTTCTGCTGGCGGTTTCTGTGCTCTGAGCAAGCCAGCCATGCTGGGTGCGTTTAGATGGCCCCTGCCAAAGGGGCCTGGCTCTTGATGAATTATTGCTCCTCTATCTCCTTAACTCCTCATCTACTTTCACATCCTGAGCAAAAAAAAAAATGTGTCCCCAGATTCCTTCTGCCAGCTCCATCTGTGAAGCATGTGGGCTGATGTTTGAATAAGAATGACTAAAGGGGAAAGCGGTTTTATGAACTTCAGACTGTGAACTCAAGGAAGAGAGTGAGTCAAGCTTCTACATTCCTGAAATACTTTCAGGAAGCTCAGTGACCTCAGACAATAAGAACCTAAGGCAGGACGTCCTTGGGAGGCCCCCCACAAGGAAGAACGTGAGGGCAGATGCTCTGCCTGAATGTCTTTCTGCACCTGGTCTCAGCCACATGTAGTGTGGGGTTGAAGGAAATCACTAGTATGAGAGGCCCAGGCTTGCTGAAATGGCCTCTTTGCTTTTGCCAGGCTGTTTCCTCTGCCTGCAGTGCTTTTTCCTATGCTCTTGTCAGTCTGTCCTCCGAGGCTCAGCTGATGTATCCCCTCCTCTGGCTGCTCCAGGCAGAAGAAGAGCTCTATGGTCTGGGCTCCACAGGGCTTTCTGCATGCTTCTGTCATTCCAAAACTGAGCCACTAGGAAAAAAATTGCTTTCAACATATCTGCCCAATACACTCTTTAAACCTACTGAGGCTGGTCACAGCTCCAACGTTAAGGAAAACCCCTGTCCCAGGGATGGGAGATGTAGGTGTAAGTCCCACTTCCAGCCTTGGCCATGCCATGAAACCTCCCACACTTCACATTCCTCTTGAATTAAAATGATTTGTTTTGATCGACCTGTCCCACAGTGGGTGACCTCCTGAAGTACAGAGACCTTTAGCTCTGGACACTGTTCTCAGTGGGGAGTGGACACATATTTATTCAATAAGTTTAAATAATCATGGACAAATCTTTCTCCCTGGCTTGTATCTCTGTCCGTCCCTTTCCTCATGAAGTTCAACTCCATGGTGGGCATGAGATACAACCATTCACAAAGGGGAAGCATCATCTGCTAAGTCAAAGAAAAGGTGCTTTCTAGTGTTTCTCATGAGTTCGCGCACGCTTGTGTGTGTGTGTGTGTGTGTGTGTGTGTGTGTGTGCTGTGGGGGGAGAGCAAACCAGACGCTGCACCAGGCTGAGTTCAACACCACAGGGTGAATCGTGAAGAAAGGCTCTCACCCACGATGAACCACATGTTACCTCGGGAATTCTCCCACAATTCTTGAGCAGGGAAGGGGTGAAAGGTTGTACTGAGGGCCCATTTTGTGGATGGAAAGCTGAGAGAGAAGATTCACAAGCACGTGACTTCTCCAGTAACTGTATCACTTTCCAACAGAAACGAAAAATGAGTGGCGGATGAGGAAGTAAAACCAACTAAACTGTGGGTTATTGGCCTAAAGGCCGAGATTTAGACGCTCCAGGATCCTGACCCTTAGAGAAAAGTGCTTTCAGCTGTCTGCCCAATACACTCGTTAAAGCTATTGAGATTGGCAACAGCACCAAGGCCTAGGAAAAAGCCCTGCCCTGGAGGTGGGAGGTGTGGGTTCGAGGCCCATCTCTGGTATTAAGGAAGTCAGTGGTCTTGGCCATGTCACATACTCTCTCATGTTACCATCTGTGTCTTGAAGGGGTTGGGCTGGTGAAGAGGTTAGCTGAAGTTCTATGACTCTTACTCACTTCTCTCCTTTGTCATCCATACAAACGTTTCTCCAGTGACCAATCTGGGACTTGCCCTAGCCTCTACCTCCTCAAGTGACAGAACTGTCACCCTATAGTTTCACCCTCCAAGAGAGGAAGGCGGGAGTGTGGGTAAACGCAGGTCCATGTGGCACACATTCAATGAGGCAAATGGGATTTGTATGACCCAATGATTCTGAAATCTGTTTGCAGGCAGACAGGGAGGCCCTCTCCACCCATCCCATTTTTGCCTCTCTCCTTGCCCACCAGCCCCATCCCCACCCCCCTGCCTGGTGATGGCCTTTCCCTCATTCTGGCCAACCAGTCCTGCCATCTTAATCAGAGCTGCGCTGGTTCACCTTGCTGCACCTGCCAGATGATTTCTCAGGTAGTTAATGATCTCCCCCTGGGCAGAAGAGTCCTTTAATAATTTACCAGAGCAGATAAAGAAAAAAGCATAGTTCCCTACTTGGAGGCCAATTAGGCTGGCAACCCAGACAGTATGGATGGAGTTAAGATTGACTTCAAGTTCAAACCCAGCTTTTTTGTATAGAAACCCTGCCTTATAGCGTGTAGGTAAAGTCTTATCAGAGCCTTCATTCAGATATTTAAACATCTCAACCCTACTGTATGATCAACACTTTAGGGCACCTTCACTTACTGCTCAGGGGAATTAGCTACACAAAGCCAAAGTAACCAAAATATTCTAGAACAAAATGAGATTTAAACACTTAAAGAACTCCAGAGAAAGAAAAGTTATTTTACATTTTCTGACTTCTTGATTTCCTTATTAGAATTTGAAAAACACTTTTTCTCAGGGAATTATATGTTTCTCTGAGTTAAATGTGCAGATTCTGAAAGAGAGCATGGTCCAGTGGGAAAAAAAAACATGCTTTGAAGTTAAAGAGACCTAGGTTGAAACCTTGCCTTCAGCTAACAGAGACTTTGAGAAACTTACTCTGGCTCTCTGAATTTTACTTTCCTTTTCTCTGAAATAGGAGCAAGACTTCTTTCTGTCCTTGGGATTTTTACATGAATCATAAATATGTGAAAAAAAACAACCTGGCATATAGTAGACAATAAATAATACATCACCATCATCACCATCAGGCTTGCCCATATTCCCAGGAAAATTTGAATTTTGTAAAGACATGAGAAAAAATATTCCCTCTGAAAAGTGTAACAGTGAAATCTGATAAAAAATAAATGTGGGAAACTGTAACATTGGTGGCCCCAGTACACCACCCTCCCAGGATCCATGACTGTGTGTAGTTCCCTTTCACATTGACATTGGTTTAACCATGTGGCTCATTTTGATCAATGAGGTGTGAAGCAATCAAAGGCATAATAGGTGCTTGTACATTGGGGTTTGTCCTCTTGGAACACTCCCCCTTAGAAGCCAGCTCCTTGGCTGTAAAGAAGTTCAGTCTAGAATATTGAATGATGAGAAGCCACAAGAAGAGAAACCCCGGAGAATGAGAGGTCATCTGAGACATTTCAACCCCAGCCAAGCTCCTAGCTGAGCAATCGCATGAGAAATCACCCAGGAGAACCTCATCAACCAACAAAATTGTGACAAATAATAAATTGTCATTGTTTTAAGCCATCAAATTTTGAAAGGGTTTGTTACACAAATGTCAACAATACAAGCAGAAGTGACAGATTCTCCTTATAGGTCATATGAAATAGACCATGAGATCGCAGTTAACCATAAGTACGAACATACCTCTAAGAAACTAATTGCCAGCTTACCCTGCTTTCATTTAAGCAAATGTATTGGTTGATTGACCATACAGTTATTGACTGCCTGCTGATTGTCAGGTTTTGTGCTGGGGACTGAGGATACCAAGAAAGTTAAGACCCAATTCTCCTGTACCATACTGTCTCTTGGATTCTGAAATTTAAGTCTGCACTTGTGTTGGGTGTTGGGGGTATCAAGAGAGTAAGAGCTCGCAGTTCAGTAGGAAGGGTAGATGTGTGAATAAAAATACACTTCATGGTCCTTAAGGGAGCTTGCTGCAGTTGGCACTCAGGGAAGATCTGGAGAATTCTGTTAACCCGCCAATATCACATTTTTAAAGTGACCTTGACAGATTGAAGTGTATCTGGAAGCAGGCAACCAGGGAAATGAAAGGGCTGAAGACCATATCATGGGACACTACTTGTAGACACTGTGTTCATCCTAGGGGAAAAACACACACATGCACAAAGAAAAGTAAAGAGTACAGGTGGGGATGGAGCACATAATTCAGAGGTTTTAGATATGACATACGAAAGAGGATTAAATTCATTCTGAGGAGTGCCAGGAGGAGAACTATAAACAATTGCTAAAAGTTATGGGGAGATGGATTTCAAGATAATGTTCAGAAGAATGGCTAGTCCTCTCGGAGCATGAGCTGCAGAAAGAGGCAGAGTGGGCACCAACTCCATCGGGGAGAAAGGCTTGGATGACCTCTTGCCAGGGAGTTGGGAAAGGGCTTCTGGCAGTCGGTGGAGCCAGGAACCTCTAAGTCCCTCCCAAGTATAAGGTCCCACGATTCATCCCTCGAGTTCTGTCACTCTTATCCTGACTAAACAGTATTAAGTAAAACAGATGACTCCTGCCTGCCAATAATGGTGGGAGACTTATCCACAGATGATGACAGGGCTTGGCTCTGGCCCTAACAAGTTAGCCCAGTAGACTGAGCCGGGAGCTTAGGCACGTGAGAATCGCAGCCTCAGAGAGACATGTAGCCACTGCCTCTGATGCCTCTCACCACTTTGAAGTGGTCATGAGAACTTGCATTTTCTGGGGATTATTCATCACACCATAGAGGCAGACCCAGAGGAGCAGGTTAGGCAAATCCAAGCATGTAGATTTCACAAGCATGTGCCAGTGTAGGGAGGACCAGGGAAGAGAACTGAGCAAGCATGAGGAAGGCCTCTGGCACTTCTGATTGGGGATTACAGGTCCTTCCAGGAATCACCATTAGTGATCCTAACTGGCCCTTTCCTGCTTCTTTCACTCACCAACCTACAAAACTACAGGGGAGAAGATCTTTGGAGGGGTGTTGGGCCCCACTGTCAGCAGGTGCTGCTGTAACAGCACCAGGACTAGAGGGAGGACTGCAGGCTCACAGGCTTGTGGGAAACAGAGGATCTGGAGGTCAAGTTTAGGATTCCCTGGAGACCTTGCCATTGTGGGCCCAGTCAAGGGAAGCCTTCCACCTCATGTCACAGGCTCAGGGTGGAGTAAAGAGGGAACTGCAGAGTGGCCTCTGCTTGCCGTTCTCTGGCCCCCCCACGCTCCGGCACGCCTGTGCCTTTGGCACATGCTCTCTCACTACCTAGTGCCCTTTCCCTGTCCCTTTTTCCACCAAGACCCAACTTCCAGAGTCCACCATGTGGAATCTTTCCCAACCCTCTCAGGGTGAGGCAGCTACAGACCTGCATTGTGGCATGCAGCACAGCTCACTGTAAGAGACGGAGAGCTGCTCAAAGCCAGAGGCTGAGCCTTGTGCCCCTCTCTATTCCCCAAAGAGGAGGTACAAAGCCCAGAATGCCTCAGGTGCTCAGTGCACATGGTCGAATGCATGAAGCCACCTCCCTCATGTGGCATGCTCACTTATGCATTATCTGTGGCCCATCTCTCAAAAGTCAGGATGCAACTCCAGTCAGAAATAGCTTCATTCTAAAGCAAATGAAACAAAACAACCTGTAGTTTCCATTTGCTCCCTCCACAGCAGGGAAGCCCTGGCACCTGGGAGAAGGGGTTTGGTCTAGCTGGAGCCTAAGCAGACCAGGAACCCTCAAGGGATAGAGCCCGGCCATGGCAAAAGCCCTTCAAGCCACTGACCCGGCACAAAACATCTACTGTGGGGAAATTCAGTATAAGGGTGTGCCTTGCTCTAAGGGAATAAGATACACAAAAATCCAAAGTGGTAAAATAGATAAATCTAGGAGTGGTTATTGACTTTACAAGAGAACTCTCCAGCAGGTCCCTCTAAATAGCCAGCTCCCACAGTGCACTTAAACTGTGGTTTTATTTTCAGGAGTTTGATATTACACACCGGTTTTCAGCAGAAACATAAATAAGTCCTCAGGGAGCCTGGCATTACAGTGTGTCTGGCCAGTAGCTCATTGACCAGGCGTTAAGGTGAGTAGGCCTGGGCTGCTGTAAGTGCTGGGGGAGCTATGGAAACTCTGGAAGCTCCCTCCCCATCTCCTCCAGCTCAGCCCAGACTCAATGATTCTGGCTGTTTCCAACATTAGGTGTGATGGGATGAACAAGGCCCCATCTGGACCTTCCTGCCTCTTCTTGAATAGGCTGGTTGATTGCTCAGTGCACTTTCCTGTAGGGAAAATAGAGGATTTATATCAGCTATTCACTCATTCACTTGTGTTTTGCAGTATACTTTCTATGTGCATGACACTGTGCAAGGCACAGCAAAGTACAGAAGATTGTAAGGTGTGTTCCCTGCCCCCTAGGAACTCACAGATCCTGGATTTCATTGGTTCTAGAAAGTACAGTAGGCCCTCTATCCATGGGTTCCGCATCTGTGGATTCAACCAACCACCAATCAAAAAACAATTGCATCTGTACTGAACATGTACAGAATTTTCTTCTTGCCATTATTTCCTAAATGATACAGTATAACAACTATTTACATAGCATTTGAATTGTGTTAGGTATAATAAATAATCTAGAGATGATTTAAAGTATGTTGGAGGATGTATATAGGTTATGATACAAATATTAAACCATTCCGTATCAGGACTTGAGCATCCGTGGATATTGGTATCTGAGGGAGGTCCTGGAACCAACCCCCCATGGATACCGAGGGACTGTATATTTTATTTTTACCCTTTAACAGCTCTGAAATCAGAATGTACCTTACTGCAGATGGCATGTCATAGTTTAGTTGTCTGGGCTTTTCTTACTGGTATGTAAAATGCTGGTGTATCTTGCAATCATCAGTGGCTTACACAGATGAAATAGGGTGTATGAAAATGTCAAGTAATAGTTTAACGACACAGGACTCCAAGTGTATTCGATGTTTGAAGGGTAAAATTGACCCTCTATGTGACTATACCTCATGGGTTTCCCTTTGCAGAGAATATGTCATAAGCTTAGAATAAGGTCCCTTTTCCACAGTGACCCAGGGAAGCTGGAGTGGAGTGGGCTCGCCCCTCCATGCTGGGAGTGGGAAATGGTGGTGGCCTACACTGATTCTCTTCCAGAGGGCCATGAGAAAACTGGAAAAGCAAAGCGGCAGAAACAGGTCTAGGTAGCAGCCCCTCAGGGCTGTGACATGATGAAATTGGTGTTGATTCTCTGACTCCCAGATGGCAAGTTATTGGTCATCTGTACCCCTCAGCCCCCATTACAGTGCCTGACCTATAGCAGGGATATAAACAGCAGCTCTGTGTGTGCGTGCAAATGTATGTATAGATATTTATAGAGAGAGATGTATGACAAACGAATGAATTTCTGTGATTGAGGCCAAACGTTTACTACAAAAAGAGTGCAATGTGACTGCTAATCTTGGCTTCTTGGCCAAAATTCAGAAAAATTTCTTGCAATCGGTCTGATGTTACAGGGGATTTCCTGTCTTTCTTTTTTCGTCTTCACCATTCCTCATCCAAAAAAACAGTGGCTCCTGTTGCTGGTGCTGAATCGTGGCCCTGTTCTATTTATTTAAATGGTTGTGTTTACATAGCATGCCAAGGAATCTGGCTGTAACTTATGAGAGCGTAAAGAGAATGTACAGCTTCTAGACAGACGCTGAGAGTGACCGTAAGGATTAACTCTGCTCTTAGGAGCATATGCAGACACCTGGAATAGTTTAGAACACGTGTATTGACATAATAATATAATCCGAATCCTTTAATTCAGTTGTCATTAATATAGCACTTAAAGGCTATCAATTACTTTATTATTCTCGCTCATACAAAATGTAAAAGCACTCGCTGTTTGGTTATGCCTTCTCTTGACATTCCTTTTGATACCACATATGGAGGAACAGGTGAGGAATCCTTTAATTCAGTTGTCATTAATATAGCACTTAAAGGCTATCAATTACTTTATTATTCTCGCTCATACAAAATGTAAAAGCACTTGCTGTTTGGTTATGCCTTCTCTTGACATTCCTTTTGATACCACATATGGAGGAACAGGTGAGGTTTCAGAAGCCAGAAAGGAGCTGCCCCTGTGGCCTGTTGTTTACCTGCCACGTCACTTCAGGCTTTAAAATGGTTTCAGAAGCCAGAAAGGAGCTGCCCCTGTGGCCTGTTGTTTACCTGCCACGTCACTTCAGGCTTTAAAATCCTGGACAAGGAAGCTGTGCACAGCTCATGGTAAGCATGAGCACTGCTCCAGGAGGAACCGGAAGCCGTTTGGGGCTGGCCTCCTGCAGTTCTGCTTTGTGGCACAAACACAAGAGCGTCAGGTGGCAGTAACCAAGTCATCTTGGCCTCTTCTCTCTGGGCTTTTTACCTTTGCTGCTGGGTCCAACTAGTCGCTGGGGCTGCCTCAGGTGACCCACCAGTGGGTCAGACCTAGGCTGGGTCCTGTCAGCCTGGAGCCAGCCTGTCAGACTGAGGCTGTCATGTGGGAGTAGCAGACTGCTCTTGTCTCCTGATGGTGTGGTGCACTGGCAGTGCTCCACAGTGTCCAGCTTGTATCTGGTGAAGCCAATGCTAATTCACCCTCTGCAGGTGGGCAGTTCTTATTACTGTTGTGGTGGGGGATTTCCAAAGGTCACTCCTGTGGAAGGGACAGGCCTGTCCCCATCACCAGGGCACATCTCCCATAGGTCCCTGCTGAGGGCTGTTTTTCCTCCTATTAGCCATAAAAATCAACAAACAAAATGATTGTTACTACTCAGGTCTTGTTTGAAGCTATACATTTTCTGACTTTGAGTACTTCCAGCTTTACATACCGTGGTGTCTTCCAGTTTTGTAGGTAACCCCAAACAGCAAGCTCCTATTCATTCTTCAAGACCCAGTTGAAATGTCTGTGAAGCTTTCTGTGACTGCCCTTGGTGCTTTCATGTTACTGGGTATTCTGGCACTGGTACAGTGTAACAGAATTATTTGTATACATGCCTATCTCTGCTAGATGTGATGTTCATAAGGCCAGGGACCATGTCTTATTATTTCATTGTTTGTTGACCATGTCTGGCTGTTCTATGTCCTTTCATGTGCTGTTTACTCAGTAAAGGTCAGATCTATGAATAAAAGAATTATATTGCTGCCAAATGTTTATTTGTTGGCTCATTCATTCACATCTAAAACTACTTTATTCTCCTTTGGAAGTGCTATCACCGTGTTGTTTATAAAGTCCGTAGGTATCAAAAAGAGCCAAGTGCATCCGTTAGTATGCACTTAAACAAACTTAACAATAGGAAGCCTGACCAAAACAACTTGAACAATAGGAAGCTTATACCAAACCAGAGTTCTGGTGGTCAGCTGGGTCCCAAGCCCGGTGATTCAGCAGCTTAGTGATGTCTTCAGGGACCCAGAAGCTTTCTACCTTCCTGCTCCACTATCTTTGATGTGTCAGTGACGCCTCCTTTCTGAGCACAAGGGGGGTAATGTCTAGCAAAGAAAAAAGGTATTTCCTCTCCCGGTCTCTTTTTATTATCTAGGATACCCTTTCTCAGAAGCTCCACTTCCCCCAGAAGATTTCTCCTTCAGTATCAATGATCAAGATTAAATCATAACCGATCATTCACAAGGAAGTGAGACCATCATGCTGACGTCGGCCAGTCCTGATGTAATCCCTGGGGTGAGGGTGGAGATAGGGGATTTTGCCTTTCCCGAGCACATGGGAGGGAGAACACCTGAACAAAACTGGGGCTGTGCTAGCAAGGAGTCAAGGAAATCGGGGCATGGCTATTGGGTGGGCATCTAATAGTGCCTACTACACCAAGTATTTAAATAAATTATGGCACATCAATAATAGGATGAAAGTCTATGAACCATTACAAAGACTGAGGGAGAACTGTATGTTATCAGCCTTGAATGACTTTCAAGGTATAGTTAATGTAAAGCTCTATGCATAGTCTAATCTTATCTATTGATTTATTGTTTATTAATAAATGCCAGATTAGCCACACACCAAAATCTGCAAGAATATACACTATGTGCTTAACAGTGAATCTCTGTGCTTGTTTGTGTGTGTGTGTGTATGAGGGGGGGGGGGAGAAGAGGGGTTTACTAGGGACCTCCATTTGTGACTTTCTGTATTTCTTATAGTATGAGGGGGGGGGGGAGAAGAGGGGTTTACTAGGGACCTCCATTTGTGACTTTCTGTATTTCTTATAATATCGAATTTTTATAAGTATGCCTTCCTTTTGTAAATGCAAAACAACAACAACAAACCCAAACATAAAAGAGAGCATTTAAAATGGCCAAGTATCATCTTAATGCAAGAGGTCAACTAAAGACGTGGGCTCCTTTCCAAGAACAAACTAATTTGGAACATGGGAGGGGCCTCACAGAAAGTTTTGCTCATGAGCCCAAAATTTAAACCCCCACTATGAATGAACTCATTCACTTTAACTAGCAAATCTGCTTAACAGAAGATCCAGGTTTTTACCACACTGAATCATTCTGTTTGCTGAGGAAAGGTGTTGTCCTTACTATGGGATGCTGACGAGGCTGAATGGCCTCTAGGAAATCCATTGGCGGAAGTTTTCCTAGGAGCCACGTTGACACCAGGAAGCTGTCTCATAGCCGGACCTCCCTGTAACCCAAATGCCTTCATGTGCCCCAGATGCCTCTGTCAGGGATAAGCTCAGGGAATAAATCCTCTCAGGTCTACCTTCCACTCTGCTACTATAACTACCTAGGCAAGTCATTCATCTCTCTGGAGTTCATTGAGCGTTTCTGAAAAATAAGTATTATTTATTTAACAGCACTTGAAGGAAGAACTTTTAGGCATTTTTTAAAAATTTTAGAGCAACTCCCTGGCTATCTGCAGCAATCTCCCTGGGAAGTCTCTTTGGTTACTATAAAAATAGATGGTTAAATTCAGTGGAGGTTCAGGATGCAGTGTATATCTTTGATTAACTTCTCCGGTGTCAGTTGGAAAATGTGACATGATATTATAAATGGAATAGGTACACTTTACAAAAATACACAGTCTGGAATCGTAGAAGGAAGTGGGGGGATGGGGTATGTTCACAGCAACATGGTGATTTGAAGCAGTCTCTATTCTTTCCCATGAAAACAGCATTTTCATGCCTAAAATTATTTTTCTGAGTACTTTATAGTAAAAGAGGTGGTCTAGTTGTGCCTTGCTTAGAAAGAACCTGAATTTTTAAAGATCATCTCTTCCTGCCCTTCAACTTGCCTAACCATGCACACACACACACACACACACACATCTGTTCGCCATCAGTCTCTATCAGAGTGGGTGCTGGTGAGCTGCAGAGCACCCACTCTTAAGGGGAAGCTGCAGTTTATCTCCCATCATGTAGAAATTGCCACATAGAACCTACAGTCCACTATTACCTATACGTATGAATTTTTCAAAAGAAGCCAGAACTTTGGACTTCTTCCTTTTTTTTTTTTAATCTCCCGGTTTTCAAATATTGGCAACCAATCCAGTTTTTATAAACCCTGTGCAGACTAAAAAAACATCCTTGTTGGCCAGATCCCACCTGAGCCACCAGTTTGGAACCTCTGCCCTGGGGCAGTGTAGAACAAACTTGCTCTCTCTTCTCCAGTGAAGATCTGGGATGCTGTAAGACAGCTCTCAAATTCCTTTCAATCCATTCTTAGCTGGTACTCACTCATTGGCAAAACTCTTCAAGGAGTTTAAAATCTGGTGGGGAAACAGTTAAATAGCTGGTCACAGTGTGGTGGTGTCACTGCTACAATGGAGTTTTGCATGAAGGGCCAGAGGAAGGAGAACTAATTGTCTGTCTCAGGGTGTATGCAAGCGATGAACTGTGTCCTGCCATGTCCAGGCAGATTCGGAGGAGGTCCTTCTCTAGGGCCGTTAGGAGGATCTCCTTCTACTCCTCTACCCCATAGCCACCTGACAGAGGGGTGGGTAGATTCTGCTGGTTCTGTATGAAGCCTGAGGTTAGTGGCCTAGGAGCTTTCTTGAGGTATCCCCTCACACAGGCATGAGCACAACGACAGGCCTGGGAGAATCCTTGCATAACTAGCAAAGCTTTCACTTTTTCTGACTGTGCTCAAATCCATTCCAGTTTAGAGAGTGGACAAGTGTTTCTCCTCTCAAATAGGTCCTGTGATGGTTAATTTTATGGGTCATTTTGGTTGGTCAATCACCAGTTTAGATGTTGCTGTGATGGTATTTTTTAGACGTGGTTTAACGTTTGAATCAGTAGACTTTGAGGAAAGCAGATTACCCTGCACAGTATGGATAAGTCTCATCCAGTCAGTTGAAGGTCTTAAGAGCAAAGACTCAGATTTCCTGAAGAAGAAGGAATCTGACCTCAAGATTACACCATAGAAACCCTGCCTGCTTTTCCAGCCCACCTGACCTGCAGATTTACTTCTTACCTGAATTTCCAGCCCACTGCTTACTTTAAGTATTTTGGACTCGCCAGCCCCCACAATTGCATAAGCCAATTTCTTAAAATAAATCAATCTCTCATCTATCTATCTGTCTATCTACCTACCTACGTATCTTCCATGTATTTCTATTGGTTCTGTTTCTCTGGAGAACCCTAATGTAGGTACCCTTTCCATTATATTTCTGAACCTAAAGCAAAACCACAAACTGTTTCAAATACTAATGCCGTCAAGACTCCAAACCGAAAGGGTGCAAATGTCTTTGATTTCTCTTTATGGTTGAAATGGGGAAGGTATCACTGGTTATTACAGAAATTTTCAACTTGAGCACCAAAGCTTTAAATTGTTTCCAACCTATAAAACCACAGCTGAGGCGAAAACTCCTCCAGGAAGCCCTCTTTCATCGCAGCCCCAGGAAGCTGGTCACTTTCCTGCATCTTCCTCTGTGCCTTATTACGCTTGTTACAGCCTGTTTTTGGCTATGTGGTACAGACAACTAGTTGTCCTGGATAGCTGTTTTCTCCCTTCCATAGTAGCAGAATCTCTGATTTTTAGCTGAGTACACGGCAGCCCAGGATAAAAACCACACTTCCTAGCCTCCCCTGCAACTAGGCGAGGCCACTCACAGGGAAGCAACATCATAGCAGACCTTTAGTCTCTCAAACCTTGGGGTGCAGTGTCAGCCCTGAACTGCTTACCCGGACTTTCACAGGAGGGAGACATAAACTGCTATCTTGTTTGGGTTTTCGGTTACTTGCAAGTGAACCTAATCTTAACTCATTTTTGCTTACACGTATGCCTCCCTTTCCACAAAGTGAAGGGACCCTGTTTCTTCACCAACTACTACATAGCACTGTGCCTGGAATACAGTGGGGCTGACACTACATCTAGTGACTGGATATATGAATAAATGAAAGATTAGTAGTTGGTGAGGGGAAAGTCCAAGGTGAAGCAGAAGGAAGACATTGTGCCACTGAGGGGGTGTCTTCCAATTTAGCTTCAGCTTAAGCAACATTCAGTATATAAATTCATGAGCACCTACTTTATGCCAGGCACAGTGTCAAGTGGTGTTTTATAGTGGTGACAAAGACAGGCAAAACTTTCCAGTCTCGCAGAGGTTATTCTAGAAGGGGAACACAACAAATAAACAAGAAAACATCAGGTAGTGCTAAGTGCTGTGGCAAAAATAAAACTTCTTGATGTAATGAACTACTTTAGACTGGGTGGTGAAGGAAGGTCACTAAGAAGGTAGCATTTATGCTGAGACCTTTGGGACCAGCATGACAAGAAGAAGCTGAGGTCAGGAAGAGGGGCACTTGAGCCAGAAGAACAGCTGGTGCAAAGGCCCAGAAGGACAACTTGCTTGGCTTTTTTTCAAAGGAGAGGAGAGGCCAGTGGAAGTAAAGTGAGTGAGGGTGAGTGGTAAGAAGTAGGCAGGGTCAGGACGTGCGTGCCAAGTAAGGAGATGAATCCAAGAGCAGCAGGAAGCCACTGGAGCCTTCAAGCCAACGACAGACATATTATGATTTACATTTTTTAAAAGTCACCTTGGCTCTTGTAAGGAGACTAAATCCTGGGAGGGCAAGAATAGGAACCAATGATATTTTGGTTATCTATTGCTGTGAAACAAATAGCACCCAAAACTTAGTAGCTCAAAATTGCAGTATTAGCTGACTCACTACTTTGTGGTCGCGAACTATGGGAAGGAATCAACCGGGCAGTGAGTCTTTCACGAGACCTCAGCAGGGGTGACTGAGGCTGAAGGATCCACTTCCAGGATGGTCTCTTCACGCACAGGTGTGATGCCCAAGTGCTCCTGGACCTTTCTCTTTGTGCACAGGTCAACACATTCTCTAGGGCCTATCCATGTGGCTTGAGCTTCTCACAGTCTGCTGGTCTCAGGGTAGTTGTCTCTTACACGAAAGCTTGTTTCTAAGAGAAAGGAGGTAGGCACTCCCAGCCAGCTTTCTCTTTGTGCACAGGTCAACACATTCTCTAGGGCCTATCCATGTGGCTTGAGCTTCTCACAGTCTGCTGGTCTCAAGGTAGTTGTCTCTTACACGAAAGCTTGTTTCTAAGAGAAAGGAGGTAGGCACTCCCAGCCAGTGCTGAAATTCAAACTGGCACCACACCGCATGCCTTGCTCTGTGTTCATTGGTCAAAGTAGTCAAAGAGCTCACCCAGATGCAAGAGGGTGAAGAAATAGACCCCACCTATTGATGGACGATCAACAGGGTTACGTTGCAGAAAGGCGTGGGGGGTGGGAGATATTGTTGTAGCCACCTTTGGAAAATATGGTGTGCCACAGTGAGAAGGCTGTGCCAGTAATTCAGACAAGAGAGGATAGTGGCCGAGATTTGGATGTTTGCACTAGAGAGGAGAAAGGGCTGGATTCAAAAGTATATATGAACAGAATACATGGGAACTGTAAAGCACTAACAAATGCATCTGAGTACTCATTTAAATGAATCCTTCTATAAGATTACATGGATGAATGTTGCCTACTACCAATGAAGTCAGTCACAAATACATCTGATCTACTCATAGGACACGTACATCATTGTCATGCTTCAAAATGTGCTTTGTTTTTAAAACAATTGATGTTTTAAAGCATCAATTGTTTAGGGTAGGTAGTTAATGAGGCCCAGATATCAGGGATATTCAGTGAGGTGGACGTATGAACCTATAGACTGTGAGATCCAGGGTCTATGTCCTGTAACCAGGGGTTCCTTAGAGAATAAAGAGGGTCTAGATTTTCAAACTTCATGGAAATGAGTGCATTTGACCACGGAAAGACCTGTGTAATTTTCACTTCACACATTCAGTTACTTGAGGAAACAATGTTTTTAAGGTATGAGAGTCAGTGCACCGAAGAGAATATATGAAAAAGAGGTTTTTTGGTCACAAAAATGCTGGAAGCTATTTTCCCATTTTAACAAAAGAGAGAATGATCCAGAAGCTTGCCCAGAGTTCCCTAGCAAATTAATGGCAGAGCTGGTGCTAAAAGACATGTCTCCTGCTTCCAGTCTGGGATTCTTTCCACTGCCTCACCTGCCGTTCTGCCCAGAACACAGCTCTGCTCTGTACTGTGGTCTTATTGGACCCTGGCTATTGCTCAACTGACTTTCAAATAGTGCCAGAAAGCAGGGAGAAGAGGTTGTGAACAAATAAAATCTGTTCCCTCGACTGGAAAAATAATTCTAAACTATGCTTTGCCAATTTTGACTCAGTTGCGTCTCTATGTGGAGCAGATAGCACATACATTCATCTGAAAAATTATCACAGCAAGGACACTTACTGCGCTGACTCCTATAGACTACAAGATTTTTTCTCTGATAGCAGCCGACGGTGAATTTTTAGTTATCCCAGTTCTCAGGAATGACATTGGAAAAATAAAAGTTATAGGCAAGTGACCTTTTATAATATGTTATCCAACTATCCTCAGTCTTGCCCATGGAGTTAGATGTGGGCAGCCTGTGTTATGGACTGTTTTCACTAAAGGGTTTCTTTCCTCCAGTGAAGTGACATGCACAATAATCTGGTGATTAAAGTGATAAATAACTCTACAATACCCATCTCGCACAGTGATGGAGACTCTTAGGCTTTGAGTTCTTATAAAAATAAAGAATTCTTTTTTGAAATCACAAATTTAGCTTCAGATTCTTTCTTGTGCTTCATATAATGTCTACCATTCAATCATGTTTTTAAACAGATTATATGTAAAGATTTTTCTCTACTGGATATAAAAGCAATCATTATCTTATTTTTTTAGATTAGTTCATTGCTACGTCTCAGTAAGGCACCTGACACATAGTAGGCACTCAGTAAATCCTGTTTGAATGATTGAATACATGAGCTAGATTGTTCCCAATGACTTTGTAAGATCTCTAAAAATATTAAGTGGCATATACTCAGGTATTAGGTAAATATTTCTTTATTAAATGATTAATTCCATAAATAAATTCTTTTCACTGAATATAAAATTAAAATCATTTACAAATTATTCCAGTATTACATTTCCCCTCCCTCCCCAAAAGCTACATTTTGATAAATAAAAACATTCAGTCTTAAAACACCTGATTTCTGTTTGCAGTTTAGAGTGCAGATAGCTGCCTCTCACAGACACTCACAGAGTGTCACCTTCAGGAACGGGTGGAACACCCTCCCATTTTCTTCTGTCAAAGGACGACCGAAGGCTTAACTGTCTAACTAATCTTATTATCTCTTTTACAAATGTAGAACCGAAAGGGAAAAAGCCTAGAGAAAAAATACACTTAGCAAATAATTTACAAACAGAAAACAGAACGTCATCAACACCACAAGCTCCAAAATGAAGCAGGAACATGTGCTCCAATACTATGAAGCAAAGTATTCTCCAATCGCGGCTGCATTAGTGTCCATGTGCACCAGCACCCCTGGCAGTTTTGAAATACCTTAATACTACTCAAGAATGAGCAACGCATCCCTTCTACAATGAGTCCCTTAACCCAACCGCCCCCACCCGTGTCTCTGTGATTCTGACACTCTTCTCCCTTGCACTGGAAACTCAGTTAGCATTTAGTCCCTAAATTTGTGAATGTCATTGAACAGCCTGTAGAAGGGAAAAGCTGCCTCGTTGACATGCGGGCAGTTGTAGTTGCATTTGCAGGACTGGATCATCATGACGTTCTTGGAAAACGTCTCCCCATCTTCGCAGCGGAACCGCATCTTCACGGTCCTGGTCTGCAGGGGCGTGCAGCACCGGCCATCCACGCAGGAACCGCAGTACTTGGGCCGGTATTTCTTCACACTCGAGCATCCAGCATAAGTAAACCTGACTGGTTCGGGGGATTTCCTGGTCTTGCTGCATTTCTTGCCCTTCTGTAAGAAAGACGTGAGAAGGAAAGTTAAGGATGATGTTTCTCTTTCTTGAGAAAGAGGATCACATCCATCCCACCCACCGGCCTGCTGGAGAACAGTCTGCACGTCCCTGAAGGAACTTACTTTCAGGCTGCTGTACACAGGCTGTCCACAAGGCCGCACTTCACAAATCCGGGTTTCTTTCACCAGGCGGCATTCAGGGTTGTCATTGGTAACTCGTGTGGAGATACCAGTTCCACAGGTCTTTGAGCACTGGGACCATGAAGTTGTTTGAACGATACATTTCTGGCCATGTAAAGGGTTGTACAGAATGCGAGGTTCCATGCCAAAAACTAGAGAGAGAAACAAGAGGGAAGACTTCTCAGAGGCATACTGACACAAACAGATTCAAGTTCTCACTTCTATAAAGCTTCACACTAGGAATGCATTTCAGCACAATGTTGTACAGGCTCAGTCTCCACTTACCAGGGAGCCGCTTCAGCGAGCTGCCTTTTCCAAATGCAATTAATTCATTGTTTCTCGTTAACTCCACCTCGGAGGTATCGAACCCCAGCCCCTTGCCGAGCAGGCCCAGGAGGTCGTCCTGGTCGTCCAGAGGGTCCTTGACACCGTCCTCGTCACAGACCCACTCCTCACAGCACTGCCCGGTAACTTTGACCAGCCGCGGGTTGGCGCAGCCCAAGTTGGGGAGAGACAGCTCTTGAGGACACAGAGGAATGCAGCCCACGGCGCCATCGATACATGTGCACTGATGTTTACAGTTGGGCTGGAAACTTTCCCCGTTCTGGTAAATTCTGGAGTTATATTCACAGGGTCTGCCCTCTGACTGAGCTGCAAAGATCACCGAAAGAGAAAGGGAGAAGAGGATAAAGTTAGGAATCTAAACCACAGCCTGAAACTCATACATATTTTCTGCTGTTAAAGTCAATTTATGGTAAAGTTCCCTGCAATTCCCTGGAGACTCCAGACCAGAACAATAAGTTAGTCAGGAATCACTTTTCCGTATGCGCTTTTCGTTGGGCCCAGACACACTGAATTGCATTCCAGACTGCTGAAATCATGTGCCTTTCTGCCAAGCTACCAACAACAAAGCATCACCATACATGGTCTCAAAATTACTAAACTTCTGGACTATGGGGACTATTATTTTTTTTGTGTTATGCAAATAAAGTGAGGAAAGTCTGGGCCCCATGCCTTATGCAAAGCAATCCATCAATTACTACTTAGAAAACATTATTTCCTACCTTAAAATTTCATTATTGTTTCCTTCTTAATGAAGTGACCGGGGTGGGGGAGAGTAGACGCAGTACAGGGTGGGAGGAGTGGTGGAGAGAGAATGGAGAGGAGGGTTCCTGGCTTCTGTTGTGGCGTCTTTTCTATTTGACTTCATGGTTGTAAGTATTTCCAGATGGTGAATCAGACACCAGACGTAACAATATTTCCATATTTGGGTATAGCAGTAGCCTGCGTTTTTAACATTTTTCTCCCTCTGTTATCCAACCACAAAGCATTCTTGACAGCTTCAAATGTTGTTAAATATAGACTTAACTTCTGTTCCCAGAGCAGGAAATTCTTTGGAATTCCTTGTTTTTCACGCAATCTGTCTATCATGATTTAAAATAAAATTACAGTGGATGATCCAACTGGCCTTGTATACCTTGTTCCTTTACTGGGGGAAGGGGGGAACAGCAAAGAGATCCAGTCTGCTGCGCAGCGTTCAAACACAAGCCATTCCAGAGATTCCTTTAAAAATCAGATTAAACAACACTAACAAGGGTGTGCGGATTTGTTTCCTGGTCTTCAACTGGGAGATCTTGGAGGATGAGTTTGCCCCAGAGGAGAAACTTAGAGATCCTTACCCTCAGCTGCCCATTTAATACAGGGGGTGTGTTGTGGGAGGGGGGTGGGAAGCCGGAGCAACAGGGTCAGGAGGTGGGGAAGCAGGAGAGACTGGAGTAACCCGTGTGCACAGCCTTTCTGTATACCATGTCGTGGTGCGCCTGCTAGTAACGAGGACATCAGGCGAGAGGAACGACGGCTCCTCAAGTCCTGCCTAAGGACGGTCCAGAAACTCCAAACGGACGTCCAGTCGCCTTCTTGCGCTGAGAGCTGCAGAGCAGTTCACGTTGACGGACAGGAGGGGAAATGTGCACATGTGTATGGGTAAGTGTTGCTTCGGGTGCTAATTCTGCATGGCTCTTTTGCTTGTCTTCCCCCCAACCCTACCCCCATAGGGTGCCCCAGGAGGGAATAACGGGCCGCCTTGTTTCCTTGGGCTGCAAGCCACGGAGAAGGGGCTTCTTGTCTTCTGCAGCTCCTGGCTTCAGGCTCAGCGATCGGGGCGTCTCACTCGCAGCTGCCAGGGAATTTTAGGTTACCTAAGGAAGGGTTCACTGGCGGCGACTGAGAATAATCATAAACCTAAACTCGGTTTCCTAGCCCGAGTCCAAGAGTTCTTAAACTTTAGCCTGCGTCAGAATCACCTGGGGGCTGGCTAAAAGACTGACTGCTGGGCCCCATCCCAGAGTTTCTAAGTCCCTAGGTGATGGCGGTGCTGCTGGTCTGGGGATGATTGCACCCTGAGAACCACGGCCCTGGACTACAGGAGTGCCTGTGATAGGGGCGTGTGTGTGCGTGTGTCCTCACGCATAGATACTCGCCGGCACTGTCTCACAACTCCACTTTTTATAGCTCCCCCTTAATGAACACAATGGTGTCTGCAAAAGGTCAGCTTGAAGGTGGCACTCCCTCCTCCGCCCTTCCCTGGCCCCCACCCCCTTGGAGTGATCGTCAGGAGAGCCAGAGGAAGCCGGGATTACGGTGGCGGCGGCGGTGGGAACCGGGTGGCAGACGCGCGGGGAGGGGCTCGGTCGGCCCCGGGACTCCTGCGGAGACAGCGGGCAGGGTCGGCGCGGCGGGAGGGCCCAGG